>NC_081239.1:5062500-5250295 GCF_902713425.1 Acipenser ruthenus | reverse complement strand
GCATCTGTAGGCTAGTACAAGAGTCTTGAACTGGATGCGAGCGGTGATCGGGAGCCAGTGGAGCGAGCGGAGTAGTGGAGTAGCGTGGGCGAAGCGAGGCAGAGAGAACACCAGGCGGGCAGCAGAGTTCTGGAGGAGCTGGAGCGGACGGGTGGCGGACGCAGGGAGGCCAGCCAGGAGGGAGTTGCAGTAGTCTAGGCGGGAGAGTACCAGGGCCTGGACCAGGAGCTGGGTAGCATAGTTGGCGAGGAAGGGTCGGATTCTTCGGATGTTGCTCAGGAAGAATCGGCAAGTGCGTGCCAGAGTGGAGATGTGCTGGGAATAAGAGAGGCAGGGGTCCAGGGTGACTCCAAGGTTCTTAGCTGAGGAAGAGGGAGAGAGTGTGGTAGATTCCAGAGGAAGAGATAGAGAGATCAGAGGAGGGGGAGGAGGAGGGAAAGAAAAGGAGGTCAGATTTAGAGAGGTTGAGTTTGAGGTGATGCGAGTGCATCCAGGAGGAAATAGCAGACAGACAGGTAGAGATACGGGAGGAGATGGTGGAGTCAGAGGTGGGGAAGGAGAGGAAAATCTGAGCATCATCAGCATAGAAATGGTATGAGAAACCATAGGATGCGATGAGGGGGCCCAGGGAGCGGGTGTAGAGAGAGAACAGGAGAGGACCCAAGACTGACCCTTGGGGGACTCCAGTTAAGAGAGGGTGAGGTGTGGAGGTTGCTCCACGCCAGGTTACCTGGTAAGTGCGGTTGGAGAGGTAGGAGGAGAACCAGGCCAGAGCAGTGCCAGAGATCCCCAGGTCAGCAAGAGATGATAGTAGAATAGAGTGATCAACAGTGTCAAAGGCAGCAGAGAGGTCGAGGAGAATTAGGACAGAGGAGAGAGAGGCAGCTCGGGCACATTTGAAAATGTGTTTCTATAAGAAACTCAAGCAAGCAGGGAATGTCTCATCAGTGTTATAACAAGCACCTGGAAATTACTGCACTTTTATGAATGTAACTCTCTTTAACTCAATAGCCGGTCTGTATCCCCCCAGCAGCTAACAGCCCTGAGGTATTGTAATCTAAACTGTAAGCAGTGCTGGAGAGTATCTAGAACCCCTCCTCTCTGTGTCTCCTCCCTCTATTAATCAGGGTGCATTTCACAGGCAAACCCACAGCAGATAATGCAGAGTCCATGTATGCCACAGTCCTCCCAAAGAAGAAAAGGAAGGTAAGCTTTACTTTATTGATTTTTCATCCCTCCCTCCCAGTCCCTCTTCTCTAAGTACCAGGGACAGTCAACCTCCCTCTCTCCCAGTCCCTAAACTAACCATCGAGCCAATCTCCCTCCCTCTAGGTCCTTTAGCTCTGACCACTAGAGCCAGCCTCCCTCCCTCCCAGTCCCTCACCTCTCCACCCTGCTTGTTGAGTGTGTGGAGAGCTGTCTGATTCCTTGTCTCTCTATCTCTCACCCTGCAGTAAATGAAGGGGGTCTCCAGGAGTGAGAACCAGCCTGAATCCAGAGACACTGAGAAGGGGAGCGTGTCAAACTGAAGGAGACAGACCCATTCTTTCAGAATGAACTGGAGAGCCCTGGGATTCAGCTCCACTCCTGCCCTTGAATTGGAAATGAATCTCACTCATCATGCTGTGAGGATTTAGGACTGAGTACTCAGAATGTTTTCCTGGGTGTGGCAGCAATGTGTGCTTCATCTAACTAGAATGACCTCTAAGCTATTGCACAGTGCAGACACACGCTGAAACTGTCTTAGGAATTTCTTAATTGTTTGTTTCATTTCAAGTGGAGCAAATACTGTTTATGTTTTGAATTAATTAGCAGTAATTAATCTGCTTTGCTGAGAAACTCCAAGCTTCTTGTTGTATACTGGAGTCCTGCTTCAGTGCAATGGGATTGAAGTACAATTTCTATCAGTGTGTGATTGCTGTATGACAGCCCCACAATGACAGAGCTATATACTGTAAAACAAAAGCAATTCACTCATTTTCCATTCATGCCAAAACATCTCCAAAATTACTATAACACTGTAGTTTATACAGTATATGTGTACTTTATGGACACAAACATTAGTCATTGTAAATATTTCCTGGATTCCTTTGCTAGTGTATCATGATGTTGAATTTATTAAGACATAGAATCTCTTTGCATTGTGTTGCAATGCAGACATTTTCAGTTTACATATTAAAAAGCACAGCTAAGTCTATTAGCAATAAACAACATATAAATAGCCACTGCCACTAAAATAAATGTTTAATGCTTAATAGATTTTTGTATCAATTGCATTCTATAAAAAAGTGTATATCATGCTATTAAACGATAACAACTTAACACATTTCACTATTCAGAAGCCAAAAATAAACTTTGCATAGATTTTACACTTAACTGTATTGTTTCTGTATTGCTCTGCTCCACTGTGCCCTGCCTCTCTAGGAGATGAAGTCTTATAATCCAGAATTCATGCACCTTTAAATTCTATCAGCAGCAGTGGATTCTCAAACAGTTTTGGTCTGTACAGGTATTTAATGCACAGGGCAATAGTGAAATCAACAATCAATATTCATATTTATTTTAAAATATTAAGGACACAGGAAATGACTTAAATATTTCCTGTGTCCTTTTTTTCTTTTTTAATGTTGCAATGAGAACACAATACAGGAGATGCTTTGTAATGTTTCAATGAACACACGATACAGGAGATGCTTTGTAATGTTGCAATGAACACACACGAGACAGGAGATGCTTTGTAATGTTGCAATGTGCACACAATACAGGAGATGCTTTGTAATGTTTCAATGAACACACGATACAGGAGATGCTTTGTAATGTTTCAATGAACACACGATACAGGAGATGCTTTGTAATGTTGCAATGAACACACACGATACAGGAGAGGCTTTGTAATGTTGCAATGAACACACACGATACAGGAGATGCTTTGTAATGTTGCAATGAACACACACGATACAGGAGATGCTTTGTAATGTTTCAATGAACACACACGATACAGGAGATGCTTTGTAATGTTGCAGTGAACACACACGATACAGGAGATGCTTTGTAATGTTGCAATGATCAAACAATACAGGAGATGCTTTGTAATGTTTCAATGAACACACACGATACAGGAGATGCTTTGTAATGTTGCAATGAACACACGATACAGGAGATGCTTTGTAATGTTTCAATGAACACACGATACAGGAGATGCTTTGTAATGTTTCAATGAACACACACGATACAGGAGATGCTTTGTAATGTTGCAGTGAACACACACGATACAGGAGATGCTTTGTAATGTTGCAATGATCAAACAATACAGGAGATGCTTTGTAATGTTTCAATGAACACACACGATACAGGAGATGCTTTGTAATGTTGCAATGTGCACACAATACAGGAGATGCTTTGTAATGTTTCAATGAACACACGATACAGGAGATGCTTTGTAATGTTTCAATGAACACACGATACAGGAGATGCTTTGTAATGTTGCAATGAACACACACGATACAGGAGAGGCTTTGTAATGTTGCAATGAACACACACGATACAGGAGATGCTTTGTAATGTTGCAATGAACACACACGATACAGGAGATGCTTTGTAATGTTGCAATGAACACACACGATACAGGAGAGGCTTTGTAATGTTGCAATGAACACACACGATACAGGAGATGCTTTGTAATGTTTCAATGAACACACACGATACAGGAGATGCTTTGTAATGTTGCAATGTGCACACACGATACAGGAGATGCTTTGTAATGTTGCAATGAACACACACGATACAGGAGATGCTTTGTAATGTTGCAATGATCAAACAATACAGGAGATGCTTTGTAATGTTTCAATGAACACACACGATACAGGAGATGCTTTGTAATGTTGCAGTGAACACACACGATACAGGAGATGCTTTGTAATGTTGCAATGATCAAACAATACAGGAGATGCTTTGTAATGTTTCAATGAACACACACGATACAGGAGATGCTTTGTAATATTGCAATGAACACACACGATACAGGAGATGCTTTGTAATGTTGCAATGAACACACACGATACAGGAAATGCTTTGTAATGTTTCAATGAACACACACGATACAGGAGATGCTTTGTAATGTTTCAATGAACACACACGATACAGGAGATGCTTTGTAATGTTGCAATGAGCACACAATACAGGAGATGCTTTGTAATATTGCAATGAACACACACGATACAGGAGATGCTTTGTAATGTTGCAATGAACACACACGATACAGGAGATGCTTTGTAATGTTTCAATGAACACACACGATACAGGAGATGCTTTGTAATGTTGCAATGTGCACACACGATACAGGAGATGCTTTGTAATGTTGCAATGATCAAACAATACAGGAGATGCTTTGTAATGTTTCAATGAACACACACGATACAGGAGATGCTTTGTAACGTTGCAATGAGCACACACGATACAGGAGATGCTTTGTAATGTTGCAATGTGCACACACGATACAGGAGATGCTTTGTAATGTTGCAATGAACACACACGATACAGGAGATGCTTTGTAATGTTGCAATGAACACACACGATACAGGAGATGCTTTGTAATGTTTCAATGAATACACACGATACAGGAGATGCTTTGTAATGTTGCAATGAACACACAATACAGGAGATGCTTTGTAATGTTGCAATGAACACACACGATACAGGAGATGCTTTGTAATGTTGCAATGAACACACACGATACAGGAGATGCTTTGTAATGTTGCAATGAACACACACGATACAGGAGATGCTTTGTAATGTTGCAATGAACACACACGATACAGGAGATGCTTTGTAATGTTGCAATGAACACACACGATACAGGAGAGGCTTTGTAATGTTGCAATGAACACACACGATACAGGAGATGCTTTGTAATGTTTCAATGAACACACACGATACAGGAGATGCTTTGTAATGTTGCAATGTGCACACACGATACAGGAGATGCTTTGTAATGTTGCAATGAACACACACGATACAGGAGATGCTTTGTAATGTTGCAATGAACACACACGATACAGGAGATGCTTTGTAATGTTGCAATGTGCACACAATACAGGAGATGCTTTGTAATGTTGCAATGAACACACACGATACAGGAGATGATTTGTAACGTTGCAATGAACACACACGATACAGGAGATGCTTTGTAATGTTGCAATGAACACACACGATACAGGAGATGCTTTGTAATGTTGCAATGTGCACACAATACAGGAGATGCTTTGTAACGTTGCAATGAACACACATGATACAGGAGATGCTTTGTAATGTTGCAATGATCAAACAATACAGGAGATGCTTTGTAACGTTGCAATGAACACACACGATACAGGAGATGCTTTGTAATGTTGCAATGAGCACACAATACAGGAGATGCTTTGTAACGTTGCAATGAACACACACGATACAGGAGATGCTTTGTAATGTTGCAATGTGCACACACGATACAGGAGATGCTTTGTAATGTTTCAATGTGAACACACACGATACAGGAGATGCTTTGTAATGTTGCAATGAACACACACGATACAGGAGATGCTTTGTAATGTTGCAATGAACACACACGATACAGGAGATGCTTTGTAATGTTGCAATGTGCACACACGATACAGGAGATGCTTTGTAATGTTGCAATGTGCACACACGATACAGGAGATGCTTTGTAATGTTTCAATGTGAACACACACGATACAGGAGATGCTTTGTAATGTTGCAATGAACACACACGATACAGGAGATGCTTTGTAATGTTGCAATGTGCACACACGATACAGGAGATGCTTTGTAATGTTGCAATGTGCACACACGATACAGGAGATTCTTTGTAATGTTGCAATGAGCACACACGATACAGGAGATGCTTTGTAATGTTGCAATGAACACACACGATACAGGAGATGCTTTGTAATGTTGCAATGAGCACACACGATACAGGAGATGCTTTGTAATGTTGCAATGAACACACACGATACAGGAGATGCTTTGTAATGTTGCAATGAACACACACGATACAGGAGATGCTTTGTAATGTTGCAATGATCAAACAATACAGGAGATGCTTTGTAATGTTGCAATGAGCACACACGATACAGGAGATGCTTTGTAATGTTTCAATGAACACACACGATACAGGAGATGCTTTGTAATGTTGCAATGTGCACACAATACAGGAGATGCTTTGTAATGTTGCAATGAACACACACGATACAGGAGATGCTTTGTAATGTTGCAATGAACACACACGATACAGGAGATGCTTTGTAATGTTGCAATGATCAAACAATACAGGAGATGCTTTGTAATGTTGCAATGAACACACACGATACAGGAGATGCTTTGTAATGTTTCAATGTGCACACACGATACAGGAGATGCTTTGTAATGTTGCAATGAACACACACGATACAGGAGATGCTTTGTAATGTTGCAATGAACACACACGATACAGGAGATGCTTTGTAATGTTTCAAAGTGCACACACGATACAGGAGATGCTTTGTAATGTTTCAATGTGCACACACGATACAGGAGATGCTTTGTAATGTTTCAATGAACACACAATACAGGAGATGCTTTGTAATGTTTCAATGAACACACAATACAGGAGATGCTTTGTAATGTTTCAATGTGCACACAATACAGGAGATGCTTTTACTTTGTGCCGAGGTAAATACCACTACAGGATTGTTTCATGTTGACAACTTTGGAAATACAAATACAAGCATACTGTTGTAGTTCAAAAATATATATTTAAAATATCTATGAAAGACAAATGATGAATTTCTCTAATTCATAAAAACTGCCCTTTTTGATAAGTAAGGCTGACACATTGTCAAAAGTGTGGAAACCACCCAGTAAGACCAACCTCACTCTCCATGGCATTGACAGCAGCATGGCCTCAGCAGAACACACCTTGCTTATCAAATGACACTTAACAAAGTGGATACTAATAAATCAACTGAGACCATAGCATCCTCCTAGCCTGCATGACATGTAAGAGGGATAGAAAGATAACTGATCAGGTTCTGCTTCTTTCTATTTCACACAGTAATCATCATGGTAATGCTTATGATCCAAATCCAAACTAGAATACCACATTCCCCTGATTGGATAAAACCAGGTCCCTCCTTGGCTATTATCCCAGGAGATTCCCCAGGATTACGAGGAACAGAAGTGTTTGAATCCCAAGATCTAAGATATGCAGTTAAAAAACATATAGGAGAGCTTACAATGGTGCTGTTACACACCCACACATATAGAAGAGCTTACAATGGTGCTGTTACACACCCACACATATAGGAGAGCTTACAATGGTGCTGTTACACACCCACACATATAGGAGAGCTTACAATGGTGCTGTTACACACCCACACATATAGAAGAGCTTACAATGGTGCTGTTACACACCCACACATATAGGAGAGCTTACAATGGTGCTGTTACACACCCACACATATAGAAGAGCTTACAATGGTGCTGTTACACACCCACACATATAGGAGAGCTTACAATGGTGCTGTTACACACCCACACATATAGGAGAGCTTACAATGGTGCTGTTACACACCCACACATATAGGAGAGCTTACAATGGTGCTGTTACACACCCACACAGATAGGAGAGCTTACAATGGTGCCGTTACACACCCACACATATAGGAGAGCTTACAATGGTGCTGTTACACACCCACACATATAGGAGAGCTTACAATGGTGCTGTTACACACCCACACATATAGGAGAGCTTACAATGGTGCTGTAAAAAGGGGGGGGGGGGTTGTTATGAGTATAAAAGGTGCAAATCGTTTTGAAAATTGGTGCTAAACTCTTTTGAAAGTTTACCACCAAAGAGCCTAGTGTTTAAAACCAAAAAGTGTATGCAAAACAAATGTTAGAAAAAAAAGAAAAATGGAATGTTAACTTGTAATCATCCAATTGGAATATTTGCTGGCTGTAGTGTCATTTGTTGCTAGGGAAGAGTGATCTGACTGGCTTCGTGCTGGCAGGAAAGAGAAGCCAACCACACACAGAACGTTCTTAACTCTTCGTTGTCAGTAATATTTTGTGCACAGCTATACTTGACACAATTTTCTAATTAAAATATTTGGTATGTATTTGAACCAATGAGATATTTTGTAAGCAACAGTTCTGGGTGGGATACAAATCATTTTGAAAATTAGTGCTAAACTGTTTGAAAATCTAGCACCAGAGAGCCTACTGGTGCTGAATTATCAAACCCTACCCTAATCAAGCCCCCTCTTAACTTCACACACTTTCTCTCCTGGGTATGTGGATGGGGGGTAGTCCAGACCCATTGAGAAACTCTCATCATCTGTGGTTGCTCGGGAATTCATAATACTGTAAACATGTCTACTGGCTCTGGAATGTAATGTTGCTGGTGCTGTATGAGGTACCCTGGCACTAGAATCTAGCACCACAGCATGACATTTGCATCCTTGTTATAAAGTGCTCAGTCCCCTGGTTGAAACCACACCCCGTCCCTCCCCCTTTCTAGTCTTGTTGAAACTCATAGTGGTTTTGCCATTTTCATCCGTATAACTCATTAATTCAGAATCACACATTAATTCAGTATCACTCATTAATTCAGAATCACACATTAATTCAGTATCACTCATTAATTCAGAATCACACATTAAACATAGTGGAGGGTCATGTATGCATCTATTATTCCAACATGGAGGCAAGATAATTACTGTCCCCACCTGCACATCGCTAATTAACTTAATTACTTATTAATATAATCAGAAATAGTGCAAACAACACTTATACTGATATTGTAGACTAATTCTCATGCAGAAAATTAAATAAACAGTTTCCATACTGTCTCATTGAAGCAGGGTAGTGTTCAGCCTCTGTCAGTACTATCTCATTGAAGCAGGGTAGTGTTCAGCCTGTGTCAGTACTGTGTCATTGAAGCAGGGTAGTGTTCAGCCTGTGTCCGTACTGTCTCAATGAAGCAGGGTAGTGTTCAGCCTGTGTCAGTACTGTCTCATTGAAGCAGGGTAGTGTTCAGCGTGTCAGTACTGTCTCATTACATGCAGGAGTGTAGTGTTCAGCCTGTGTCAGTACTGTCTCATTGAAGCAGGGTAGTGTTCAGCCTCTGTCAGTACTGTCTCATTGAAGCAGGGTAGTGTTCAGCCTGTGTCAGTACTGTCTCATTGAAGCAGGGTAGTGTTCAGCCTGTGTCAGTACTGTCTCATTACATGCAGGAGTGTAGTGTTCAGCCTGTGTCAGTACTGTCTCATTGAAGCAGGGTAGTGTTCAGCCTCTGTCAGTACTATCTCATTGAAGCAGGGTAGTGTTCAGCCTGTGTCAGTACTGTGTCATTGAAGCAGGGTAGTGTTCAGCCTGTGTCAGTACTGTCTCATTACATGCAGGAGTGTAGTGTTCAGCCTGTGTCAGTACTGTCTCATTGAAGCAGGGTAGTGTTCAGCCTCTGTCAGTACTGTCTCATTGAAGCAGGATACTGTTCAGCCTGTGTCAGTACTGTCTCATTACTTGAAGCAGGGTATTGTTCAGCCTGTGTCAGTACTGTCTCATTGAAGCAGGGTAGTGTTCAGCTTGTGTCAGTACTGTCTCATTGAAGCAGGGTAGTGTACAGACTGTCAGTACTGTCTCATTGAAGCAGGGTAGTGTTCAGCCTGTGTCAGTACTGTCTCATTGAAGCAGGGTAGTGTACAGACTGTGTCAGTACTGTCTCATTGAAGCAGGGTAGTGTTCAGCCTCTGTCAGTACTATCTCATTACATGCAGGAGTGTAGTTGTATTTTGCATGACTGGAGAATCAGACCCACTAAACAAAGAGATCCACCTTAAAGTTCAATTTTACAACAACAGGGGGTTAGACTGGAGAATAGTAATGTAACCTTTGCCTCTGAAGCAATGTGATTCTGCAGTTCTGCTGTGTATTGAAGGGGTAGTGTACAGTATTGTGTGATTCTGCAGTTCTGCTGTGTATTGAAGGGGTAGTGTACAGTATAGTGTGATTCTGCAGTTCTGCTGTGTTTTGAAGTGGGATAGTGTACAGTATAGTGTGATTCTGCAGTTCTGCTGTGTATTGCTGGGGTAGTGTACAGTATAGTGTGATTCTGCAGTTCTGCTGTGTATTGAAGGGGTAGTGTACAGTATAGTGTGATTCTGCAGTTCTGCTGTGTATTGAAGAGGGATGGTGTACAGTATAGTCTGTGTCCTAACACTGCTCCGTTACTGCAGTGGGCGTTGTGTGTTATACCATCTTATCTGGCAGCTGCAGAGCCAGTCTGACACATTTATCTCAGTGGAGCAGCGGTCTGGCCCTGTGATGAATATGAATACAGGAGTCTGGCTGTGGGTGTGCAGTACTTCACAGTGCAATCATGGGGTCTGGCCTGTTTGTGTCACACAGCTACAACTAACAGAGCTTTTGTTATGAAGATGAGACTTCTGGGGAGGACATGTTTCATTGTCTTGAGTTTGCTACCAGCTGTTTCTACACAGAGAGGTGAGAGAGACTGTAGAAATTAAACTGATGAAGAGACAACCTGCTATTTCTAACATGAAGATAATTGAACAAGACAGATGCACTGAGATGCAGTATTTCATTTGCAGGGATGTACTGGCTCTGTATATAGTTGTCTGCAGCACTGCAGATAAGGTTTTGGATCATTGAGTAATTTACTCTCTAATTTAGACACTATGATCCTATTATTGTATGTGACTAAATGGACTAAAGTTATGGGTTTTTTTTTAGGCAGGTGTAGTGAGGGCTGGTATAGCCCTGATTTTTGTAAATGACTATGGCCCTGACCATACTATACAGTATATATATATAATTAAGAGTTCAGCCGATTTTTACAGAGGCGACCGCCTCGGCTGCCTCAATGGATGCTACGCGCCTGTAAGGTTCAACTTCAGTGTTATATTACAGTACATGACTGAGTGATACAAGCGGAGGGGACAAAGCTTCCCGTATTTTCAGCTTCTTTGTTTATGGTGAATTGGTTATAATTGATCAGTTATTTTTGAAGGCTTATTTTGTATTTATAAATGTATTGTGTATCGATATGTATACATTTTAAAAGTATTTATTCATTGGCACTCAAATGGTCTCAATTTTTAAATGTTTACACCTGGCTGTGCATACGAATACCTGCACTTTTTTAATTTCACCCCTGCCGCTACCTACTCTTTTAAAGTAGGTACAGTATTTATTGAAAGTACTCATGACTTCAAGGTAATGTTGCTTTTTACTCAGTCAAAATACATTTTACTAACACAGGGCCTATTTTCATACGCGACTAAGGTTGAAGCTGCATAAGTCTTTTTAGTCGTTTATACGGGTGACCCGTGTGTGTGTGATTTTGGAACGTGTAAGTTGAGGTGCTTCCAGGCATTTATCATCCGTCTATTTTAAGTTATTCGTGGCTAGTTAAATTAGCTGATATACCCCTACGTGTGATTTCCGAAGCATTTATACGTCTATTTGGCGTTTAGGAAGTTCTGAGCTACACCCGGCTCTACTTAGTGCAACTCAATCGCTGTTGTTTCTGTTTTTTGTTTTTTCAACGTGGTCGCGGTGCAGGCAGAGAGAAGGAGAATAAGGATGACCAAACAGATGATCAGATTATTATTATTATTATTATTATTATTATTATTATTGGTGAATACCTTGTGAAAGTACTATAGAGTCATGCAAATATTGTACACGAACAGCCATCATATGGCTTAAACCCAGCCGTCAGAGTCCAGAGCTCTAACTACGACTACCACAGCCAGGGTCGGATTAACCTCTTGTGGGCCTGGCGCCAAACAGATTTGTGAGCCCCCATTTGTGGAACCATTGTAAAAGACAGGGGATCAACACAGAAGTTGTCTTTGACACATCACGTTTTTGAGCGCCGCTTACATTTTTTTCATCATTTTCTTAGTCACTTGTTCCTTGATGTTTACTCTCCCGCTCTGAAACAGTGCATGCACAGGCAATACACCTGTAGTGTACACTCAAAACACACTACTAGTCACTTTCAAAACACTCTCAAGCTCAAAACACGTTGCTTTTTACAGTTATGGTATTACATTTGTATTTTCCCCAAACGTTTTTCAGCTAAAGTACTAATAGAAACTGTACAAATGTACTGCATATCAAAATAGAGTTGAAATACAAAGCAAACAAAAAATAAAAATTACCAAAATTAGCCACACACACACACACACAAACAAACAGTACTACATACAGAAACACACACAGACTAATACAGTAAATTGAAATCTATGGCTAATGGATGCCTTCTTTCAAGCATACTGGTTTGAGTTCCTTTGCTTCAAAAACAAAAATCATTCTCGAGGGATTACACATTTTTTCGCTATACAACATGTTTTGAATATGTTATCTTGCTTAATACAACTTTTTTAATGAACAAAAAAAGTTTATTATAACAAACAGTAACATACTGATATACATACTGATAGAATGTGTCTATTTTGTGGCTCACCTTTGTCGTTTTTTGTGTACGTTGTGTTTGTACATTAGTTAGCCACCTGTATTGAAAAAACGCTGGCACTGTCTCCGAAAATTAGCCACTTCCACTGTTCCTTTTAAGTGCATCTGGGTATTTCCCATTTGATAAATAATTGAATATTTCTTGAAAGTTGGTCTCTCCTTTTCCACCAGTCCCAGTGTCAGCACTAGTCAGTGTCAGCACCAGTCCCAGCAGAGTCAGCACCAGTCACAGTCCCAGCACCAGTCCCAGCAATGTCAGCACCAGTCCCAGCAGTGTCAGCACCAGTCCCAGCAGTGTCAGCACCGGTCTCAGTGTCAGCACCAGTCCCAGCAGTGTCAGCACCAGTCCCAGCACCAGTCCCAGCAGTGTCAGCACCAGTCTCAGTACTAGTCAGTGTCAGCACCAGTCCCAGCAGTGTCAGCACCGGTCTCAGTGTCAGTACTAGTCAGTGTCAGCACCAGTCCCAGCAGTGTCAGCACCGGTCTCAGTGTCAGTACTAGTCACATTGTCAGCACCAGTCCCAGCAGTGTCAGCACCAGTCACATTGTCAGCACCAGTCCCAGCAGTGTCAGCACCAGTCCCAGCAGTGTCAGCACCAGTCCCAGCAGTGTCAGCACCAGTCCCAGTGTCAGTACTAGTCCCAGCACCGGTCTCAGTGTCAGTACTAGTCAGTGTCAGCACCAGTCCCAGCAGTGTCAGCACCGGTCTCAGTGTCAGTACTAGTCAGTGTCAGCACCAGTCCCAGCAGTGTCAGCACCAGTCACATTGTCAGCACCAGTCCCAGCAGTGTCAGCACCAGTCCCAGCAGTGTCAGCACCAGTCCCAGCAGTGTCAGCACCAGTCCCAGCAGTGTCAGCACCAGTCCCAGCAGTGTCAGCACTGGTCTCAGTGTCAGTACTAGTCAGTGTCAGCACCAGTCACATTGTCAGCACCAGTCCCAGCACTGTCAGCACCAGTCACAGTGTCAGCACCAGTCCCAGCAGTATCAGCACCAGTCAGCAGCAGTTACCAGTCCCAGCAGTGTAAGGCAACTTAAGTAGCAGTGAACCAAATGCATGTCAATAAAGGTATGAACCCATCTACTTATTAATATTGATGTTATATTCTTATCCTTTTAAAATCATATATTTCTGACAGTGTCAATATGGTCATTTTAGGTTGCTGTGGTTTTGCTGGGAGACAATTAGTTTTAATCTTTGAAATAATATGGGTCATCAAATTTTAACATTAACATCATCATCCAAGGGACTTAATATTGCTTTGCAGTTTGCATGAACAGTCTCCAGGCTTTATAAGACGATTACTTTTAGCTTTGTAACATGAACTATCCCAATTTAAAAACCACAACCCTAAACCTATAACCTTTTTAAAATAAACAATTGTATGTGTAGTGTACTGTATATACTTTTTTTTTTTTAAACTAGCAGTGGTAGGCCTACGCCGGAACTGTAGTAAGGTTACAGTTATACTAATATTAAAGTGTAGAAAATACGACTTGCCCTGCTAATAATATTATGGATGCAGCATGTCATTATATTACTGAAACATTTTTATTTTGATTAAAGTTTGACAACATTTTGATGTATAAAATAATTTAATATATAAATAAATCTCCGCGATCACACATAAACTACTTCAGATTGACATCGATGTTATAGAAACATAAAAAGACAGGGATTTAAGACATTTTACTGTATAAAGAGCCGTCGATCACACATTTTGAAGTTCATATGAAAAGACAGTGGCACAAACACATAATACACAGTCTAGTAAATAAAACGGCCAGATAAAAATAAAAAGCCATGCAGTGAACCTGCCCTTTAATCAAACTGTAGCCCCGCCTTACTTTTATCTACTTTTGCCTTACTGCGCTTGCGTGATCAACTTATTTCTACGACACCGGTACGAAGTTTGTAATTAACTCAGAAATGTGTACATTCTCAAACGTAAACCAAACAAAGTTCAATAGAATGAATATAAACAAACACAAAAGTAACTCAGGATCCCAGCATAACTTAAACCACATACTTACCTGGTATGGTTTTTGGCTTTTCCTTCTTTGTTAGTAACTCCGGGCAGGTAAGTAAGTTTGGAATGCTTTTTTTGTCTTTAAATTCAGCGCGTCCCCACTAGTCTAAGCGGTATGTTGGCCGACTGGTAGACGCACCCTGCGTTCTTTTAAGCTATATATATATATATATATAGCGGGGCAGAACAATGGGGGAGAGCGATTGTGAGGAACTGTACCCGGTTGCTCTGCCTGTTCAAGCTTCCGAGGAGTATTCTGGTGCTTAGGAAAATATAGTAAGTGCGTTACGTTTGAATTCTAGCGATTCTGGGAAAAGTCTAGCATAGAGCGTTTTTTACCTCTTGGCGAGGCAGACTTTTGTTTTGTACTGTTTGGTTTTGGTTTTGATAATTTTGGATTTAAATAAATTACGGTGTACACACTGTTTGGTTTCCAGCTGCAGGAGCAGCAATACTTTAACCACGTGTGTTGTTTATATGGACGGAACTTGTTAAAAACATTACGTGTTCCCCAGCTGCAGGAGCAGCAATACTCTGACCGAGTGCATTGTTTTTATGAGCAGGACTCGCTACCAATAATACGTGTTCTTCAGCTGCCAGAGCAGCAATTACTTTAACCAAGACTGTTGCGGGACTTAGCAAAAATACTGCAAGGTTTACAGCTGCAGGTGCAGCGTGTGCACTTCAAGAAAGAATTACAGCGCCAGGTCTGGATCGTACAGGTTGGATTACAAACTGCCGGAGTAACGGTACAACTCTGAGAGAGGGATATACATTTGGAAGAAAACCACCAAGCACAGAATCGGGGTGTGAGATCAATCTTTATTATTGCTGGTTCCTTGTGGCCTGCTCCTTGCTGTCTTTCAGGCAGCCTAGGACAGAGGATGTGCTGTTCTTCCTTATGTTACAGGAGACAACCTCCAGAGGGAGCCCAACCTGTACTCACCTGTGTTCCTGGCTCACTCCACCAGAGGGAGCCCAACCAATACCCACCTGTGTTCCTGGCTCACTCCACCAGAGGGAGCCCAACCAATACCCAACTGTATTCCTGGCTCACTCCACCAGAGGGAGCCCAACCTGTACTCACCTGTGTTCCTGGCTCACTCCACCAGAGGGAGCCCAACCTGTACTCACCTGTGTTCCTGGCTCACTCCACCAGAGGGAGTCCAACCAATACCCACCTGTGTTCCTGGCTCACTCCACCAGAGGGAGCCCAACCTGTACTCACCTGTGTTCCTGGCTCACTCCACCAGAGGGAGTCCAACTTGCACTCGACATAGCATAGAGAGGGAAGAAGTAGTGAGAGAGTGGCCCGTACAGGGCAAATAAACACAAGAGAATAAATGTCTTGTTGTAAATAAAAGTATTCACCTGAATTACTGAAGTGTTGACTCCGGTCTGTGAAGAAAAATACCGGTGCCCCAGCAACACCACACTACCATTCTTTTACTATATATATATATATATATATATATATATATATATATATATATATATATATATATATAATATAAATAAACTAAAATTAAAAAAATAAAACAACAATGCACAATAGGGGCTAAAATTTTGCTCAAATTTATTATGTAACGGGCACTACTAATACTTATGATGTTCTTGGCCATTTTAATCATCATAGTGTTCTCTGAAATCACCCACATACCTTTCCAGACCCTGGGTACTCACCTACAACAGGACCTGGCCATGCTACAATAGCTTTGGATTAGAACATATATTCCTGTTTCTTTTATTTATTTTATACTTATTAATTATCTTACAATAATATGTTATGTGTGCTTCTCTTGTGTTTCTGTGTAGATTAATTACCATGATCTATTCTAGAAAAAGTAGACTTTTTATTTTATTTTTATCCCTGGTATTGTGGTTTCTGCACAAGAAATAAAGTGGCAAAAGACACATTTTCATAAAGTAATATCATTACTGTGGTTTACTTATGCCTTTTTTTAGATGTACACATACTCTTCAAAATGTTTTAGAAAAGGAGGGGCATTGTACAAAGAAAAAACACCTCACTGTTTTGGTTTTCGTTTATTACAGTCCTCATAACAGAAAATACTAGGATTGCAACAAAACAAAATGCTAGGTTACCTACCGTAACCCTGGTTTGCTGAAAGAGAAGACAACCACCAACATTACTTATGGGATATGTCTGTCTATGGGTAGGTATTACTGAGCTCTTTATATCAGAGCTGCTGATAGACCCCTTCCTTGGATGATGCACTCAGTCCTGCCCACTGAGGGATTAAAACCATCATACTGAGGAAGCCATTTCTCTTTTTGCATCGACCCTGTGAGGGCGACATGCGACCTCACGGTTGGTGGTCGTCTTCTCTTTCAGGTAGCCAGGGTTACGGTAGGTAACCTAACGTTCCCTTTCAATTCGAAGATGACCACCAACATTACTTATGGGAAAGTATACCAGAGCCGTCGTGAGGGACAAGGAACGGCAGCATATGAGGGATGCATCAGAACTGTATAACCCAGGGGTCAGTGGTGTGAACTTACACCATCAAGGACCCTCGTGCCTAATGAAGGCAAGGAAGGATCTACCACATTAAGATGGTAGAACCTGGAGAAAGTATGCGGCATAGCCCAGCTAGCCGCAGTACAGATATCAGACAGTGAGGCCCCCTCTAGTGGAATGTGCGACTACCTTCCCAGGCGGGGGCAAGCCAGCACCATCATACGCAGTCTAGACAGTGTCAGCAATCCAATGTGACAGCTGCTGCTTTGAGAGGGGCTGTCCTAGGGTCCGTATCCCATAACAGACAAAACGATGTAAGCCGACTGCATCATTGATGGTGAGGCCCAGCCTCACCAGATGCTCTGTCACCACTGCCGCCTGGGCCACTGCTCCCTCTCGTAACTGGGAACAGATCAAACAGTCGTCAATATAGTTTATTACTCTGATCCCCCTCACCTACAGGGGAGCCAGGATAGCATCTACGCACTTTGAAAATGTACGAGGAACTAGGGAGAGGCTGAATGGCAGCATAGCGAACTCGTAAACGCTTCCCTGAAAGGCGAAGCGGAGATACTTCCTGTGCTCTGGATGAATGGGAACATGAAAATACGCGTCCCGTAATTCCACGGTGGTGAACCAGTCGTCCATCCGGACTGACTGGAGAATGTGACGGTGAGTCAGCATCTGGAACCTTCTTTCTTTTAAGCCTCAGGTCTAGGCCACCAGAAAATATCTCGAGTAGTACCTCTCTCTGTGGTACTGAATGGCTCGCTTGCACAGCATGGCGGCTACTTCTTTCTGAAGTACAGAGGCCTGGAGAGGGTCTGTCACAAAAGTATTTGTGATTCCAAGTGGAACTGAAGGGTGTAACCGTTGTGTACGGTGGCAAGCACCCAGGTGTCCGAGGTGCAAGCACGCCAGTAATACAGCTGGTTTGCCGAAAAGGAGGTCTGAGGCCGCAAGCCTTCAGGGGGCCTGCTGGGGCTGCTGAGTTGTGGCGGGTCAGTTTGGGGCGGTGGCCCTGGAACCGCCTCCTGGGACTCTGGAGTGGACTGGCCACATCCTCCGTTCCCTCTGCCTTTTGGGATTGCCCGGTTGCTCACCGCTGCTGTGCCTTGTAGGTGGTGCCTCAGGTCACCCAGTGGAGCCGTGGGAACCCGAGCTGGAGGGGTTTGCCAGCGGTTCGACCTACCCCTTGCATGAGTGCGGGGAGGGAGTAACGCGGCCACGTGCTGAGATGCATCGCATTCTCGGTGGGATCGCTGCAGGATCTCCTCCACGGTCCAAAAGTATGTCCCGGGGATACGGGCCCATCCAGCAGCATAGCCTTATCTGTGTCGGGAATAGGGATGAAACTATTTTTCAATATTACGATATTTGTGATAATCATATCGTGGACATTTGTAATTAGACGATAGTCACATACTGTAACAGGGCGAGGTGCCCTGTACATTGTTTTGTTTGTTTACTTTTAGATCGGGGTCCCCCTCCGCCCCTGTGTTATTTTGTATTATTATTATTATGATTTATTATTGTATATGATGGCGAGCGCCGCGGGGCTTATGTATTAAGACGGTGTAGCCGTTTGTTTATTTTATTATTTAGTAACGTGGATGGGAAGCCCCATCCACATTGTAATTAAAAAACTCGTGCAGAAGGTGGCCATCTCCCGAATGTATTAAGTGATTTAATTTGTTGCTAATCGGGAGATGGTCACCTGTTATAAAAGCCTGCAGCTCTCGGCACTCGGGCGGGTGTATGAGGAGCGAGAGTGGAGAGAGCGATTAGAGAAACGTAAGAGTAATAACATAAAGGATCAGTGACGGCTATTTGCCCAGCCTGACCTCTGTTTGTGTATTTTTTGTGTTCGTGATTTTTGTCATGTTCAAACCTTTTATTTTCGCTCGGTGAGCAAGTGAGTTTTTTTTGTTTAAATATTTTATTTATGTGTGTTGTGCTGAATAAAAACGGCACAGCCTTTACCTGCAGTACTTCCCTGGTGTCAGTTTCCTTCCTGCTTCTGCCTGACGTCAGACCACTCAGTCAACCTGTCGCACATTCTCACTAAACATGGCTGAAAGCAGAACAGATGCTTTTCTCTCATTCAATTCCATTCAATTCCATTCCTCATTATATACATGGATATATAAATACTGGATAATCGATTCAATAATTACGTTTTTGTAACACGCACAGTTAATAACATTATTTAAGTTTATCAACGAAACTGCACCTAACGCCCTGCCTTGCTATTTACAGTATTTCTGCCAGACAAGCAGTGGGCGTGCTCTTCTTTTCCTGCTTGTGTTAACTAGCATCTGATTTGCTGGTCCCATCCTACCTCCGGAGACGTGTTAGCCGTCTAGTGATTTACAAAAACAAAAGACAATTACTAACGGCGACAAAACAAACAAAACACTCACTAGTTTTTAGGGGTTTCTCCCGGTCCTTCCAGTTACTTGTCTCTCAAACCAAGTGACGGAGAAGATTGTGATTCTCCGTCCCCTTTATGCTATCACACATGACCCCTTGGTAAACGAGTGCAGCTGTCTCTACTATCTACAGCTGCTACGTCGTTTCCCTTCTGGGTCAATACGTTCCTGCAATGGAGTCTTGCCGCCTTCCAGACTAACCGACTTCCCGACCTGGGGAAAGAACTGTCAGGCCAGACCGTCCAAAGACTTCTCCTTTAGCTGCTTAGCGCCCTCACAGGTCGGGAGGGAGATTTACAACCAAAACTCATTGTATTTCTGTCACATACAATCATTGATATTTACTAGAATGATTATATTTTGTGTGCCCAATTAATCCATTGCTATTTTGAGGCTTAACTGACAGCCTGTCACAAAGACGGCCGGAGTGGGTGGCGTCAGACCAGAAGCAGGAAATAAACAGACAGAGATTTGGGGTTTGGTGAAGCTGAGCGAATTCTTTCGCTCAGCATTTAATAAACAGAACAGAAAATAAAAGGTTTGAACACAAAACAGGACACGGCACTTGCGCCAAAATAAATAGACAAACAAAACGTACTAAACACTTAACAAACGGTGCACGGAGAGACAAACAAACACGGTGAGTACAAACACTTATATTTACGCTTTCTTTCACGTTTAGTTACTCCTTCTCCACACCCGTTCTCCACTCTCGAACACCCAACCCCGAGTGAAGGAAATGTGCGCCTATATATACTATTGTGCTGGGATTCAATTACTAATTAATTATCCACTTGAATCCCAGCACGTGAATTAATTCTGTGCAATCTCGTGCTCACATACTATTACTCTTTACTTGCACGTGATGTGATAGTGCAATCCCGTGCCTAAATATAATTATACATTTTTAACTACACGTGAAACACAGACCCGTTTATATCCTGTGTCCCAATGACTATACACCAACATTAACACACGCAACATACAACACTTAATATGCACACAGGGGCGGGGCACATTGCCACACAGCCCTAGTGTGTACTTTCACTACAAAAAATATATAGTGGGGAAATACCACAGGATGTGCATCCAATCCGCAGAATGTGGCAAAAGCACAACAACGAAAGCAGGAACACCTTCAAACCTGCCCTTCTGTACGTGGCACCCGTGGAGTTAAAATACGTCAACAGTCAACAAGCAAGGTCACTTTAATAACATACCTTTCCAGTGCAGCGCCCTCCCTGTACTGTCCTCTGTTCCACCCTCAATTATCAATATGTAATTTCAATACGTTCATTAAAATGTACACGTTATAGGCTATTATACCACCAGAAAAACAGGCAAAGCTGATAACGGTATTGAAATGTGTTTTCTTAAATTCTAAATGAAATAACAACAGAAAAAGGAATAAAAAAGGAATATGCTTAAAGAACATCATGCCCATTCTGCTCCATTCAATACTTACAGGTTGTATAGCACAAAATTATTTATTTATTTTGCAGACTATTTGAAAAAGAATTGAGAATAGTTTGCAGTATATGTGTGTAAATCAAGTACTTTAAATGTATTGAAAGAAATACAGATGCTTCAGATTTTGTAATTATGTACTGTTTAAGTACATTTAAATAACTAAAATGTGTAAATAAAGCAGGAGTAAAAATTAAGATTATTTTTCTTCCACCTGTGTTCTAGTATTTTTTTTCATTCTTGCTAGTCTTGCTCTTTTTTAAAGTCTGTAGCTTCCTTGTGTTGCAGACCATATCCCACAGAGAAAAAAAAAAACACAGAACTTGTTATTTTTTTCTTTTTATTCAGTTAAAAAAGTAATTGAAAAATAACCGCTACCATCGTGATAATCGGTGTATCATGAAAGAGTGGCTCACAACTATTCCTATCGTGGAAATTTACTGTTTCATCCCTACCTGTTTGCTTGTGCACACAGTGGATAAGGGTGTGGTGATTCAAGAGTATCACGCTGTGTCAGTATATGAAGGCATCTGTCCCTCTGTTTGCTTGTGCACACAGTGGATAAGGGTGTGGTGATTCAAGAGTATCACACTGTGTCAGTATATGAAGGCATCTGTCCCTCTGTTTGCTTGTGCACACAGTGGATAAGGGTGTGGTGATTCAAGAGTATCACGCTGTGTCAGTATATGAAGGCATCTGTCCCTCTGTTTGCTTGTGCACACAGTGGATAAGGGTGTGGTGATTCAAGAGTATCACGCTGTGTCAGTATATGAAGGCATCTGTCCCTCTGTTTGCTTGTGCACACAGTGGATAAGGGTGTGGTGATTCAAGAGTATCAGACTGTGTCAGTATATGAAGGCATCTGTCCCTCTGTTTGCTTGTGCACACAGTGGATAAGGGTGTGGTGATGCAAGAGTATCAGACTGTGTCAGTATATGAAGCCATCTGTCCCTCTGTTTGCTTGTGCACACAGTGGATAAGGGTGTGGTGATTCAAGAGTATCACACTGTGTCAGTATATGAAGGCATCTGTCCCTCTGTTTGCTTGTGCACACAGTGGATAAGGGTGTGGTGATGCAAGAGTATCACACTGTGTCAGTATATGAAGGCATCTGTCCCTCTGTTTGCTTGTGCACACAGTGGATAAGGGTGTGGTGATTCAAGAGTATCAGACTGTGTCAGTATATGAAGGCATCTGTCCCTCTGTTTGCTTGTGCACACAGTGGATAAGGGTGTGGTGATTCAAGAGTATCAGACTGTGTCAGTATATGAAGGCATCTGTCCCTCTGTTTGCTTGTGCACACAGTGGATAAGGGTGTGGTGATTCAAGAGTATCACACTGTGTCAGTATATGACGCCATCTGTCCCTCTGTTTGCTTGTGCACACAGTGGATAAGGGTGTGGTGATTCAAGAGTATCAGACTGTGTCAGTATATGAAGGCATCTGTCCCTCTGTTTCCTTGTGCACACAGTGGATAAGGGTGTGGTGATTCAAGAGTATCAGACTGTGTCAGTATATGAAGGCATCTGTCCCTCTGTTTGCTTGTGCACACAGTGGATAAGGGTGTGGTGATTCAAGAGTATCACACTGTGTCAGTATATGAAGGCATCTGTCCCTCTGTTTGCTTGTGCACACAGTGGATAAGGGTGTGGTGATGCAAGAGTATCAGACTGTGTCAGTATATGAAGCCATCTGTCCCTCTGTTTGCTTGTGCACACAGTGGATAAGGGTGTGGTGATGCAAGAGTATCAGACTGTGTCAGTATATGAAGGCATCTGTCCCTCTGTTTGCTTGTGCACACAGTGGATAAGGGTGTGGTGATTCAAGAGTATCACACTGTGTCAGTATATGAAGCCATCTGTCCCTCTGTTTGCTTGTGCACACAGTGGATAAGGGTGTGGTGATTCAAGAGTATCACACTGTGTCAGTATACAGTGCCTTGCGAAAGTATTCGGCCCCCTTGAACTTTGCGACCTTTTGCCACATTTCAGGCTTCAAACATAAAGATATGAAACTGTAATTTTTTGTGAAGAATCAACAACAAGTGGGACACAATCATGAAGTGGAACGAAATTTATTGGATATTTCAAACTTTTTTAACAAATAAAAAACTGAAAAATTGGGCGTGCAAAATTATTCAGCCCCTTTACTTTCAGTGCAGCAAACTCTCTCCAGAAGTTCAGTGAGGATCTCTGAATGATCCAATGTTGACCTAAATGACTAATGATGATAAATAGAATCCACCTGTGTGTAATCAAGTCTCCGTATAAATGCACCTGCACTGTGATAGTCTCAGAGGTCCGTTTAAAGCGCAGAGAGCATCATGAAGAACAAGGAACACACCAGGCAGGTCCGAGATACTGTTGTGGAGAAGTTTAAAGCCGGATTTGGATACAAAAAGATTTCCCAAGCTTTAAACATCCCAAGGAGCACTGTGCAAGCGATAATATTGAAATGGAAGGAGTATCAGACCACTGCAAATCTACCAAGACCTGGCCGTCCCTCTAAACTTTCAGCTCATACAAGGAGAAGACTGATCAGAGATGCAGCCAAGAGGCCCATGATCACTGGATGAACTGCAGAGATCTACAGCTGAGGTGGGAGACTCTGTCCATAGGACAACAATCAGTCGTATACTGCACAAATCTGGCCTTTATGGAAGAGTGGCAAGAAGAAAGCCATTTCTTAAAGATATCCATAAAAAGTGTCGTTTACAGTTTGCCACAAGCCACCTGGGAGACACACCAAACATGTGGAAGAAGGTGCTCTGGTCAGATGAAACCAAAATCGAACTTTTTGGCAACAATGCAAAACGTTATGTTTGGCGTAAAAGCAACACAGCTCATCACCCTGAACACACCATCCCCACTGTCAAACATGGTGGTGGCAGCATCATGGTTTGGGCCTGCTTTTCTTCAGCAGGGACAGGGAAGATGGTTAAAATTGATGGGAAGATGGATGGAGCCAAATACAGGACCATTCTGGAAGAAAACCTGATGGAGTCTGCAAAAGACCTGAGACTGGGACGGAGATTTGTCTTCCAACAAGACAATGATCCAAAACATAAAGCAAAATCTACAATGGAATGGTTCACAAATAAACATATCCAGGTGTTAGAATGGCCAAGTCAAAGTCCAGACCTGAATCCAATCGAGAATCTGTGGAAAGAACTGAAAACTGCTGTTCACAAATGCTCTCCATCCAACCTCACTGAGCTCGAGCTGTTTTGCAAGGAGGAATGGGCAAAAATTTCAGTCTCTCGATGTGCAAAACTGATAGAGACATACCCCAAGCGACTTACAGCTGTAATCGCAGCAAAAGGTGGCGCTACAAAGTATTAACTTAAGGGGGCTGAATAATTTTGCACGCCCAATTTTTCAGTTTTTTATTTGTTAAAAAAGTTTGAAATATCCAATAAATTTCGTTCCACTTCATGATTATGTCCCACTTGTTGTTGATTCTTCACAAAAAATTACGGTTTCATATCTTTATGTTTGAAGCCTGAAATGTGGCAAAAGGTCGCAAAGTTCAAGGGGGCCGAATACTTTCGCAAGGCACTGTATGAAGGCATCTGTCCCTCTGTTTGCTTGTGCACACAGTGGATAAGGGTGTGGTGATGCAAGAGTATCAGACTGTGTCAGTATATGAAGGCATCTGTCCCTCTGTTTCCTTGTGCACACAGTGGATAAGGGTGTGGTGATTCAAGAGTATCAGACTGTGTCAGTATATGAAGGCATCTGTCCCTCTGTTTGCTTGTGCACACAGTGGATAAGGGTGTGATGATTCAAGAGTATCACACTGTGTCAGTATATGAAGGCATCTGTCCCTCTGTTTGCTTGAGCACACAGTGGATAAGGGTGTGGTGATTCAAGAGTATCACACTGTGTCAGTATATGAAGGCATCTGTCCCTCTGTTTGCTTGTGCACACAGTGGATAAGGGTGTGGTGATGCAAGAGTATCACACTGTGTCAGTATATGAAGGCATCTGTCCCTCTGTTTGCTTGTGCACACAGTGGATAAGGGTGTGGTGATTCAAGAGTATCAGACTGTGTCAGTATATGAAGGCATCTGTCCCTCTGTTTGCTTGTGCACACAGTGGATAAGGGTGTGGTGATTCAAGAGTATCAGACTGTGTCAGTATATGAAGGCATCTGTCCCTCTGTTTGCTTGTGCACACAGTGGATAAGGGTGTGGCGATTCAAGAGTATCACACTGTGTCAGTATATGACGCCATCTGTCCCTCTGTTTGCTTGTGCACACAGTGGATAAGGGTGTGGTGATTCAAGAGTATCAGACTGTGTCAGTATATGAAGGCATCTGTCCCTCTGTTTCCTTGTGCACACAGTGGATAAGGGTGTGGTGATTCAAGAGTATCAGACTGTGTCAGTATATGAAGGCATCTGTCCCTCTGTTTGCTTGTGCACACAGTGGATAAGGGTGTGGTGATTCAAGAGTATCACACTGTGTCAGTATATGAAGGCACCTGTCCCTCTGTTTCCTTGTGCACACAGTGGATAAGGGTGTGGTGATTCAAGAGTATCAGACTGTGTCAGTATATGAAGGCATCTGTCCCTCTGTTTGCTTGTGCACACAGTGGATAAGGGTGTGGTGATGCAAGAGTATCACACTGTGTCAGTATATGAAGCCATCTGTCCCTCTGTTTGCTTGTGCACACAGTGGATAAGGGTGTGGTGATTCAAGAGTATCAGACTGTGTCAGTATATGAAGGCATCTGTCCCTCTGTTTGCTTGTGCACACAGTGGATAAGGGTGTGGTGATTCAAGAGTATCAGACTGTGTCAGTATATGAAGTCATCTGTCCCTCTGTTTGCTTGTGCACACAGAGGATAAGGGTGTGGTGATTCAAGAGTATCACACTGTGTCAGTATATGAAGGCATCTGTCCCTCTGTTTGCTTGTGCACACAGTGGATAAGGGTGTGGTGATGCAAGAGTATCAGACTGTGTCAGTATATGAAGGCATCTGTCCCTCTGTTTCCTTGTGCACACAGTGGATAAGGGTGTGGTGATTCAAGAGTATCAGACTGTGTCAGTATATGAAGGCATCTGTCCCTCTGTTTGCTTGTGCACACAGTGGATAAGGGTGTGGTGATTCAAGAGTATCAGACTGTGTCAGTATATGAAGGCATCTGTCCCTCTGTTTGCTTGTGCACACAGTGGATAAGGGTGTGGTGATTCAAGAGTATCAGACTGTGTCAGTATATGAAGGCATCTGTCCCTCTGTTTGCTTGTGTACACAGTGGATAAGGGTGTGGTGATGCAAGAGTATCAGACTGTGTCAGTATATGAAGGCATCTGTCCCTCTGTTTCCTTGTGCACACAGTGGATAAGGGTGTGGTGATTCAAGAGTATCAGACTGTGTCAGTATATGAAGGCATCTGTCCCTCTGTTTGCTTGTGCACACAGTGGATAAGGGTGTGGTGATTCAAGAGTATCAGACTGTGTCAGTATATGAAGGCATCTGTCCCTCTGTTTGCTTGTGCACACAGTGGATAAGGGTGTGGTGATTCAAGAGTATCACACTGTGTCAGTATATGAAGGCATCTGTCCCTCTGTTTGCTTGTGCACACAGTGGATAAGGGTGTGGTGATGCAAGAGTATCAGACTGTGTCAGTATATGAAGGCATCTGTCCCTCTGTTTGCTTGTGCACACAGTGGATAAGGGTGTGGTGATTCAAGAGTATCAGACTGTGTCAGTATATGAAGGCATCTGTCCCTCTGTTTGCTTGTGCACACAGTGGATAAGGGTGTGGTGATTCAAGAGTATCAGACTGTGTCAGTATATGAAGGCATCTGTCCCTCTGTTTGCTTGTGCACACAGTGGATAAGGGTGTGGTGATTCAAGAGTATCAGGCTGTGTCAGTATATGAAGGCATCTGTCCCTCTGTTTGCTTGTGCACACAGTGGATAAGGGTGTGGTGATCTACTTCTTCCTGTTACTCATGGCTCTAATTACAGCCTGGCCAGGGGATGAATGCCACTGACATGCTGTTATTACAGCAGTTTAATGGTTTGAATAAGTATGTTGTTAAGGGCAGAGTTGTTTAGAAATGCTTGAAATAGTCAATTGAAATGTGATTTGAAGTCATGAAAACTGTGTGCAGTATTGCCAGATACAAGGATGTCATATTATTGAGAACATGATTATTTGAAAATATCCAGTAATCTGATTGGCTAGCAGCACATGCGTGTGTAAATATTTCAGTACAAACCTACATTCTGGTCTGGTCAATGCTTGTATACAGTGTGGATGTTTTATAAGTGTAAGTGAAGCTGAGTGTTTCAGCCTCCCAGGAAGGGTTTTGTGTTGAGAAATACAGTAAGGTAGTGTTGTGTGTTATTACCTTCTTATTTTCTCAGCGGTATGAATCACAGTGGACAGGAATCAGCAGATATCTCAACAGTAAAAAGCCATGTCTGCTGCACACTGTGGAGGATAAAATTGAAGGAAACTGTGAATAATACACCCAATGTTTAATTTGTAAACTATTATTCTGTTATTATATACTGTTATTTTAACAGCTTCAGAATTGGTATGACATCAGTGAATTGAAGAGAAGAAAAACCTCTCAGATTTTCACTCTGTGAATCTGGTAACCATAAATTACATGAACAGTGCAAGAAACTAAAGCTCTGATAAACATTTGGTCAGACACCAAAATCCAAGCCAAACTGGACAAAACTGTAAAATATAAAATATATTCAGTCTTTTCTCAAATTACTTTGTTTCATGCCTACAGTAGGAGAACAGAGAAGAATGATGTACCTGAATACTGCACTCTCTCCTACTACAGGCATTCAACACATGTATTCATTAAATTAGCAAAGAGCTCCCCACGTTCCCCAGCTTCCCTCCACAGCAATATGCAAGAATCTGAAACATGCTGTTAAAACCTGGAGCAATACTTCAACAGCTGCCATCTTTCAAGATACCCTGCAGGATATTGTAAACATCCAGTTCACAGACCATATAAACGAACCGAG
The DNA here is from genome assembly GCF_902713425.1 of Acipenser ruthenus. Lineage (NCBI taxonomy): Eukaryota > Metazoa > Chordata > Actinopteri > Acipenseriformes > Acipenseridae > Acipenser > Acipenser ruthenus. The sequence continues at coordinate 5,222,345 of NC_081239.1, read as the reverse complement.
TGCACTTGCAAACTGCATTGTGAACACTGTGTGTTCCACCCTGTACAGTTCACTGAAGATGCCTACAGTCCCTCAGGACTCTCAGTCTCTACTCAGTGAATTATGAACACCCTGTACAGTTCACTGAAGATGCCTACAGTCCCTCAGGACTCACAGTCTCTACTCAGTGAATTATGAACACCCTGTACAGTTCACTGAAGATGGCACTCACTATAACTGGGGTGTGAGTTGAAAACCCTGAACTGTCCCAAATTTGCCTCAGATGCGTTTCACAGTATTTGGACCTTCAAAAGCCAATGGCTTTATTTTATATGAAACACAACATATTATTATTACTGTTACTGTTATTGTAGTCGTGTGCAGTAGCCTACAATTCACCTGTTATACAACGATCTGAATCATGATGGATACAGCTCCTATATTTAAAATACTATCTAAGCAAACCGCAATCGAGATATGAGGACGCGCATCAACATGTGTGGCTTTATTTTATACAAAATTATTATTATTATTATTATTGTTGTTGTTGTTGTTATTGTTATTATTTTTATTATATAAGTTAATACATAGTATGAAGGGTGTCTCTTATTGTATAAGAGATGTCATTTCGCGCAGTTTGGGTGAGAGGACCGTGAAGCATCTGATTTCACTTGCATCCGACAGTGCTTAAGCCGACCTCGTTTTGGGATGAGTTGACTGTGAACCCCCTGAACCTTCCCACAGGCCATTCATTATCTGCCAGTTAAGAACCTCCACCTCTGTCATTAACACTTCATTAGATGCATGACTCTGGGGCCGGTACCACATCACACTCTCAGTTCAATCAACACTGAGAGTGATATTGCAGCCTAATTCTCCATGCCAACAAATACATTGCCAATAAGCCATTTTTCCACAATTTTTTCCCAGGGTAGTATTCCCCAGTACAAACCCTTATTCTCCTTACCTGATGGAGGATAATGTATTGGACATAACTGGAGCTCAATAGCAAGACATTGAGACATCCAGCTTCTGATTTCAGCAACACACTCCAGTAAGGTTGAAATAGCAGCGGTGTCACCAGGTTTCATAGACACATACAGCAGTGTGTCCTCAGCATAACAGTGAAGATGTGAAGAGTCACACTGTGTTTACCAGTGATCTCACCAGTGGAAGCATGTATAAATACAATACTTGCTGGTTCAGTGTGTAATAGAATACTGGATGGTTCAGTGTGTAATAGAATGCTGGCTGGTTCAGTGTGTAATAGAATGCTGGCTGGTTCAGTGTGTAATAGAATGGATCTGCTACTACCTTCTCAAGAACATTGCTACAATCCAGAAATCTGTTGAGTGGATCTGCTACTACCTTCTCTCAAGACCCTTAGCTAAGAATAGCAGGTTAGAAGCTGCTCTAAAATTACAATCCAAGGCAGCTGAACATTCAAATAAGAGCCATCCTGATGAATGTGATCCCTGATATTAATAATCTGTTAGTGACTGTCACAAAGACGGCCAGAGTGGGTGGCGTCAGACCAGAAAGGATTTCAAACACAGACACAGAGACGGTGGTTGTGATGAGCTGAGTGCAATGGTGGCACTCAGCGTTTAATAACAAAATAACAGGTTTAAATAACGGAATACAAAACAGGACACGGCACTACACGCCAAAATAAATAGACATACAAAACGGACTAACACTAAACAAACGGTGCACGGACAGACAGACAGACACGGTGAGTACAAACAAACTTATCTTTACGTTTAATGATTTTACTTATTTTAACTCTCCTCTCTCTCTCACCCGTTCTCCTCTTCCGAACACCCAACCACGACCGAGTGAAAATGTGCATCTATATATACTGTTGTGCTGGGATTCAATTACTAATTAATTATTCACTTGAATCCCAGCACGTGAATTAATTCTGTGCAACCCCGTGCTCACATATTACATTTAACCAGCACGTGAAGTGATTTGTGCTCTCCTCGTGCCTAAATACAAATCTACACTTTTTAAATACACGTGAAACACAGACCCGTTTATATCCCGTGTACCAATCTATACACCAACATTAACATACGCACGCATATATACAACATAGAACACACAAATGCACACAGGGGCGGGGCACTTTGCCACATATACCCCCCCTTGTGCGCAGCACACATGGCCTCAACGGCCACCTCCCCCCTTAAAAATCCAGCAGTCCAGGACAAAGTCTCGGGCTGGGAAGGGAGGCTTCAGTAGGCCCATGGCTGGCAATGCTGTCAGCTCCCCTGCCGGTAGTGGCACGGCTGACAGCATGCTGGTCCCGTCCTGCAGCGAAAAAGCTGCGGGGGCGGGTGGTCCCCCGACCTCCCCCTTCTTCGTAGCCGGCAGCTCCCTCCTGTGGGGCTCCGGCCACAAGACCTCCTGCAGCGAAACTGCTGCTGGGGAAAGTGGTCTCCAGACCTCCTCCCCCTTCGTGGCCGGCAGCTCCCCTTTCTGGGGCTCCGGCCACCGTACTCCCTGCGGAGGTACGGGCAGCAGAGGCAGCTCCTGCTCCTCTGCTCCGGGCGGTGGCGGAGGCAGAGGCAGCTCCTGCGCCTCTGCTCCGGGCGGTGGTGGAGGCAGAGGCAGCTCCTGCTCCTCTGCTCCGGGCGGTGGTGGAGGCAGAGGCAGCTCCAGCTCCTCTGCTCCTGGCGGTGGTGGAGGCAGAGGCAGCTCCAGCTCCTCTGCTCCTGGCGGTGGTGGAGGCAGAGGCAGCTCCAGCTCCTCTGCTCCTGGCGGTGGTGGAGGCAGAGGCAGCTCCAGCTCCTCTGCTCCTGGCGGTGGTGGAGGCAGAGGCAGCTCCAGCTCCTCTGCTCCTGGCGGTGGTGGAGGCAGAGGCAGCTCCAGCTCCTCTGCTCCTGGCGGTGCTCCTGGCGGTGCTGGCTCCCTCTGCTGTGGCGGCTGGGCATGTGCGCGCCGTGCTGCCTTCAGCAGCATAGCGAGAGGCTGCTGGGGGACACCAGCATCCTGCCCTTCTCCCCCCCAAAAATTTTCAGGGGGTTGAGCCTGTAACCCCTCCCCTTCCGGCTCTTGGGGCTGAACCAGCAGGCATTTTCCCTCTGCTGGTGGCTTGGGTCCCAGGGCTGTGGAAGCCCCGACTTGCCTCCCTTTGGGCTGTGGACGCACCGACTCCTCCCTTTTGGGCTGTGGACGCACCGACTCCTCCCTTTTGGGCTGTGGACGCACCGACTCCTCCCTTTTGGGCTGTGGACGCACCGACTCCCCCCTCTTGGGCTGTGGACGTTCGGGCTCCCCCCACTCAGGCGTAGGACGTTCGGGCTCCCCCCACTCAGGCGTAGGACGTTCGGGCTCCCCCCACTCAGGCGTAGGACGTTCGGGCTCCTCCCACTCAGGCGTAGGACGTTCGGGCTCCTCCCACTCAGGCGTAGGACGTTCGGGCTCCTCCCACTCAGGCGTAGGATGTTCGGGCTCCTCCCACTCAGGCGTAGGATGTTCGGGCTCCTTCCACTCAGGCGTAGGACGTTCAGGCTCCTCCCGCTTGGGCTGTGAAGGCAAAACCAGCAGGCATTCACCCTCTGCTGGTGGAGATGGGGACAGCAGGTACTCACCCTCTGCTGGTGGAGATGGGGACAGCAGGTACTCAGCCTCTGCTGGTGGAGATGGGGACAGCAGGTACTCACCCTCTGCTGGTGGAGATGGGGACAGCAGGTACTCACCCTCTGCTGGTGGTCCTGCTACCTGGGCTGCTGTTCCATTTATGGTTGCCTCCAGGTAGCTGAGGACAAACTCCACACCTTCCTCCAAGGTGTTTGGGGTGTGTTCCTCCTGATATGCCTCCCATCTCTCACTGTCCATCATCCACAGGGCCCGGACGACTATGGGCAGAGACTGGGCCTCCAGCCCAGCATTTTCTAGGAACCAGTCCCGCAGTTTGACGGCGTCTTCTGCCATTGACCTTTTTTTTTTTTTAATCCAGACCCCTCCTGGTCTGACGCTTGGAGGCGCGGCTATCCCACGAAGACACCACGTGTCACAAAGACGGCCAGAGTGGGTGGCGTCAGACCAGAAAGGATTTCAAACACAGACACAGAGACGGTGGTTGTGATGAGCTGAGTGCAATGGTGGCACTCAGCGTTTAATAACAAAATAACAGGTTTAAATAACGGAATACAAAACAGGACACGGCACTACACGCCAAAATAAATAGACATACAAAACGGACTAACACTAAACAAACGGTGCACGGACAGACAGACAGACACGGTGAGTACAAACAAACTTATCTTTACGTTTAATGATTTTACTTATTTTAACTCTCCTCTCTCTCTCACCCGTTCTCCTCTTCCGAACACCTAACCACGACCGAGTGAAAATGTGCATCTATATATACTGTTGTGCTGGGATTCAATTACTAATTAATTATTCACTTGAATCCCAGCACGTGAATTAATTCTGTGCAACCCCGTGCTCACATATTACATTTAACCAGCACGTGAAGTGATTTGTGCTCTCCTCGTGCCTAAATACAAATCTACACTTTTTAAATACACGTGAAACACAGACCCGTTTATATCCCGTGTACCAATCTATACACCAACATTAACATACGCACGCATATATACAACATAGAACACACAAATGCACACAGGGGCGGGGCACTTTGCCACAGTGACACACAGCTTTAACTAAGAGATCTTTATCATTGTTGTTTTCCAGGGAAATGAAGATGAGATTCCTGGGGAGGACCTGTCTCACTGTCTTGAGTTTGCTATCAGCTGTTTCTACACAAGGTGAGAGAGACTGTAGAAATGAAACCAATCCATTGAGATGCTCCCTCTTATTTCCAGGGTCCTGTATATAGCTGCCTGCATTGATGTATGGACTCACAGAACTTAGCTAATAGCTTTCAACTATTTCTAATACTAGAGTCCTGTTTTGAGAAATGGCCTATTTGTTTGCAATTGCTTTACCTCGTCTTTTCTTTCTCAGATGCATGGACTGTTGTTGGCTCTGGTCAGCCTGTCATTGCTGAGCCTGGTGATGATGTCATCCTGCCCTGTCACATTTCATCCAGACTCAGTGCTGTAGACATGGAAGTGAGGTGGTTCAGGGACAGATTCGACAAGCCTGTTCATTTATATCTAAAGAAAAAGGATCAGCCAGGAACACAGGACAGTGACTACCGGGGCCGCACTGCTCTCCCTCCTGAAGCACTGCAGAGAGGCGATCTCTCTCTGAGACTGAGAGACCTCCGGCCCTCTTATAGAGGCGTCTATACCTGCTTCGCTGATGATGGAAGCTGGAATGAAAACAGACAGACTGAAGTGATAGTCACAGGTCAGTAATGTTTGATACACAAGTAGAACCCCACTACTAATGTATTCCCAGCTCCTATCTCCATTACAAAACTACCCATGACTGTAAAATGAAAAAATGTAGACAAGCAGTATTCTGAATGATGGTCATGACATATACAACAGTATGTACAGAACAGTATAGAATATGAATTACCGCGTTACAAACATGTCAGTGTGTTTCTCAAAAGTCAATAATAAAGCCACCCTTCTATCATCATTGGTATCGGGGGGGTGCGTCGTGATTTCAGTCTCCAACAAAACAAACAACAGTTATTTATCATTGCATGTCAATGTGCTCTTCAAACAGGGGGATGGTGGTGCAGTATACAGTGCTGTGCAGTGTGGGTGGTGGTGCTGTGCTGTGCAGTGTGGGTGGTGGTGCTGTGCTGTGCAGTGTGGGTGGTGGTGCTGTGCTGTGCAGTGTGGGTGGTGGTGCGGTGCTGTGCTGTGCTGTGCAGTGTGGGTGGTGGTACTGTGCTGTGCAGTGTGGGTGGTGGTACTGTGCTGTGCAGTGTGGGTGGTGGTACTGTGCTGTGCAGTGTGGGTGGTGGTGCTGTGCTGTGCAGTGTGGGTGGTGGTACTGTGCTGTGCAGTGTGGGTGGTGGTGCTGTGCAGTGTGGGTGGTGGTGCTGTGCTGTGCAGTGTGGGTGGTGGTGCTGTGCTGTGCAGTGTGGGTGGTGGTGCTGTGCAGTGCTGTGTGGGAGGTGGTGCTGTGCTGTGCAGTGTGGGTGGTGGTACTGTGCTGTGCAGTGTGGGTGGTGGTCCTGTGCTGTGCTTTGCAGTGTGGGTGGTGGTGCTGTGCTGTGCAGTGTGGGTGGTGGTACTGTGCAGTGTGAGTGGTGGTACTGTGCTGCGCTGTGCAGTGTGGGTGGTGGTGCTGTGCTGTGCAGTGTGAGTGGTGGTGCTGTGCAGTGCAGTGTGGGTGGTGGTGCTCTGCTGTGCAGTGTGGGTGGTGGTGCTGTGCTGTGCAGTGTGGGTGGTGGTGCTCTGCTGTGCAGTGTGGGTGGTGGTGCTCTGCTGTGCAGTGTGGGTGGTGGTGCTGTGCAGTGCAGTGTGGGTGGTGGTGCTCTGCTGTGCAGTGTGGGTGGTGGTGCTGTGTTGTGCAGTGTGGGTGGTGGTGCTCTGCTGGGCTGTGCAGTGCAATGTGGGTTGGCTGCTCTTTCTCGGCTGTAACACAGAAACACAAAACAAAACAAACAGTGCTCCAGATTAGCAATCATGTTCAACATGAGGGGCCGTACTCACGTAGCTGCGCCCCCTTTGTACCAAAACTCCTCCCCGTGATCAGCCCGGCGCCATGGTTTATCCAATCACTGTCTGCCTCGCAGCTGATTGCAATGGAGTTTATGATCGCAGTAGAGTCGTTCAGTGTATGTGCCGTTACACTGGTTTCAATCTACCGTCGAGTCAGCCCATCTAGGAGGAAGCTTACACCAACCTTACACAGCGCCCTTTCTGGTGGGGAGGGAGATTTACAGCTCAAATACCTTCTGTCTCTGTCACACATGCAGACAGAATGCTGAACAGAAACACAGACTCCCCCTATACCCTCACAATCTGATATTCTCAATAACCTTCACTTAATAATGTTAATACCAAATTTCACAACAATTGATTGAGCAGTTCTCTGGATATATAGAGCAATCTGTGAAGTGAGACATGCATACAGTACATACGACCGCCTCCCCTAGAGCCCCTTCACAGGGCATAATATAATACAGGGGAGCTGGGATACTCGCAGGACTGGATATGTCAGCACTGACACAGTAACTCATAATATAATACAGGGGAGCTGGGATCCTCACAGGACTGGATATGTCAGCACTGACACAGTAACTCATAATATAATACAGGGGAGCTGGGATCCTCACAGGACTGGATATGTCAGCACTGACACAGTAACTCATAATATAATACAGGGGAGCTGGGATCCTCACAGGACTGGATATGTCAGCACTGACACAGTAGTTCAGTCTATAATAAAGAGAGCAGATAGACACACTGGTTGGTGTGTCTATCTGCGTGTGTCTCACTGTCTCTATTCCCTGACAGCTCTGGGGACCCAGCCCTCAATCTCTATGGACTCTACACAAGGAGAGCAGACCCAGCTGGTGTGCAGATCAGAGGGGTGGGACCCTGAACCTGAAGTGATCTGGAGAGACAGGGATGGAAACGATGTGACATCACTGTCCAGCACAACACTGCTGAGGGACAGTCAAGGGCTCCTCAGTGTCAGCAGCTACATCAAAATCAAACAGCAGTCCAACGTGTTCTCCTGTCTGGTTAGAAGTAAAATACCAAGACCAGACTGGGAATCCAAACTCCACATATCCAGTGAGTATCACATGTTTGTGGATTGAGCCTGTCTGACACTGACCATAGATTACAGTCATCATGATGGGGCATCAACATCTGAATAAAACACATGAACTAGCGGGCCAGTCAATATCTGAATCAAACACATGAACTAGTGGGCCAGTCAATATCTGAATCAAACACATGAACTAATGGACCAGTCAATATCTGACTCAAACACATGACCTAGTGGATCAGTCAATATCTGAATCAAACACATGAACTCGTGGATCAGTCAATATCTGAATCAAACACATGAACTAGTGGACCAGTCAATATCTGAATCAAACACATGAACTAGCGGGCCAGTCAATATCTGAATCAAACACATGAACTCGTGGATCAGTCAATATCTGAATCAAACACATGAACTAGTGGACCAGTCAATATCTGAATCAAACACATGAACTAGCGGGCCAGTCAATATCTGAATCAAACACATGAACTCGTGGATCAGTCAATATCTGTATCAAACACATGAACTACTAGACCAGCCAATATCTGAATCAACAAACACATTTGGGGGTGGTTATGAGCAGTCCTCCATTTTGACTGTCTGCAGTGTTGGGAGGGGTGTGTGGAATGCTTACTATGAGGGGGTGTGGTCAGTGTTGGGCGGGGTGTGTGGAATGCTCACTATGAGGGGGTGTGGCTCAGTGTTGGGAGGGGTGTGTGTGTTCCAGTGTGTTGAGCTGCTGTGTTGTTTTCCAGGTGATTTTTTCCCAGGAGTCTCTGGGTGGATGGTGGCTTTCTTCTTGACTTTAGCTCTCAGTATTGGAGCCATTCCTCTGCTGGTGATCCAATGGAGAAGAATGGATGGTATGAACTTTATCATTATCATGAGGCATTTCATATAGCTCTGTGCATTTTAAACATGTCAAACAGGTTTACAATAATATGGACTGTTCTGTTTTTCTTCTAGCCATGGAGAGAAAGCTTGAGCCTATGGGTAAGTAAAGCACTTAATGAAGAGATGCTAAAAACCCATATTAGGTTTCTGCAGCAGTATCTTAAACTACCACACCCATAAATAAAGACATCCTTGGACCGGAAATCCAGCTAATTACAAATAATTTATAAATTATAATATATGTTCTGCAAGTTTAACAACACATGCATTGTCTCTCTATACTAAAATGAATCTTCCTCTGGTTTTAAGGATCGTATTTGGGAATTGCTTAGAACCTCCTGGCAATGCCTCTCCTGCAGTCCACATTAACACATTGATAGCTGTCTTATTGATTGTATTCTTGGATCTCTGTGCTGCTGATTCAGTTTGAGCCGCACATGTTGTTATTGTGTGTTGGTACATTGCAATTGTTTTTATACATTGCAATTGTTATTTTATTGTTTCCAGGACCCTCTTGTAAACGATACCTGGTTAAATAAATAAATAAATAAAATCTTCTGATTAAATAAATTAATCTATTCAAATTTAAATTTTAAAAAAGTTGGGGTTTTTTGGAAACAAAGGTTTAGGAATATAAATATTTCCTCATGGAGGGGTGTTGAAAATTATAACAATTTTAGTTTGTATGTTTCATATACTTCACAGATAGCAGATTCATTTTCACGTAGAAATCCTGTTAATTTAACTGGTTGTGTTTTTTATACTGCATTTTAATCTGTACTGGAGCTGAAATAGCCACACACTGTTCTGTCTCATTCATTTTAATCTGTACTGGAGCTGAAATAACCACACACTGTTCTATCTGATTCATTTTAATCTGTACTGGAGCTGAAATAACCACACACTGTTCTGTCTCATTCATTTTAATCTGTACTGGAGCTGAAATAACCACACACTGCTCTGTATGATTCATTTTAATCTGTACTGGAGCTGAAATAACCACACACTGTTCTGTCTGATTCATTTTATTCTGTGCTGGAGCTGAAATAACCACACACTGTTCTGTCTGATTCATTTTATTCTGTGCTGGAGCTGAAATAACCACACACTGTTCTGTCTGATTCATTTTAATCTGTACTGGAGCTGAAATAACCACACACTGTTCTGTCTGATTCATTTTAATTTGTACTGGAGCTGTGTGACAGGAATGACGATGGTCTGACGTCAGGCAGAAGCAGGAAGGGAAAATAAAACTGACACCAAGGCAGTACTGCAGTTCAAAAAGGCTTGCGCCGCCATTTTTATTAATAAACAAAAATAAATAAAATATTTAAACAAAACACTTGCGCTCAGAGAGCAAAATAAAGGGGTTAACAAAAACAAATCTCGAACACAAAAGTAAATAATACAGGTCAGGCTGGGCTGTAGCCTTCACTGTTCCTGTAATCGTTTTAAACTCTCTCATTCCTCTCCTCGCTCTCTACTCTCGCTCCTCTGGACTCCCACACCCCGAGCTAGAGAGCTGCAGGCTTTTTATAACAGGTGACCATCTCCCGATTAGCAACAAATTAAATCACCTAATTAATTCGGGAGATGGCCACCTTCTGCACGAGTTTTTTTAAATACCATGTGGATGGGGCTTCCCATCCACGTTACTAAACAGTATAAAATAAACAAACGGCTACGCCGTCACTAAACAAAACAATAAAACATACGGCGCTCGCCGACATACAAATAATAATCATCAAAATAAACAAACACAAAATAACACAGGGGCGGAGGGGGAACCCTCGTTCTGAAAATAAAACAAACAAACACATATCAATAAGCAGGGCTTACTACCACCCTGCTACATATCCCCCTCCTTGTGCAACGCACACATGGCCCCAACGGCCACCTCCCCCCTCAGTCTCAAAGTCCCAGAAGAGGGGGAAGCAAGTTGCTTCTGGGGGGTTGCCATGGTGGAATCTCTGGCACCCCCCCAATTCTTCGTGGCCAGCAGCTCCCTCTTCCGGGGCTCCCGCCACACACTATCCTGCCGCGAAAGTGCAGCTGGGGGAGCTGGTCTCCTGACCTCCCCTCCCTTCTTCATGGCCGGCAGTTCCCCTCCGTGGGGCTCCGACCACGTAATCTCCTGCCGCGAAAGTGCGGCTGGGGGAGCTGGTCTCCAGACATCTCCCCCTTTCTTCATGGCCGTCAGTTCCACTCCGTGGGGCTCCAGCCATAGTGTAGTGACCCCAGGCCAAGCAGGATCCCCGGCGACCCCAGGCGACAGCAGCGGCAGCGGACCCTCGGGAGGCGATGGCAGCGGACATTCGTGAGGCGACGGCAGCGGCACCGGACCCTCGGGAGGAGAGGGCAGCGGGCCCTCGGGAGGCGACGGCAGCGGACCCTCGGGAGGCGACGGCAGCGGACCCTCGGGAGGCGAACTCGGGAGGGGAGCCCCTGGCCATGGAGGCGGCAGCTGGAGCTCCACTTCTCCCTTGTACCCTGTATCCTGTGGGGAACAAAAGGCAGCCCCAGGCGATGGCGACGGTGGGAGGGGAGCCCCTGGCCATGAAGGCGACAGCAGGAGCTCCACTTCTCCCAATGGTGGTGGTGGTGGAGGTAGAGGTAGCTCCTGCTCCTCCCCTTCTGGCGGTAAAGGCGGCAGGGGCTCCTCCCCTTCAGGCTGTGCAGGCGGCAGGGGCTCCTCCCCTTCAGGCTGCGCAGGCGGCAGGGGCTCCTCCCCTTCAGGCTGCGCAGGCGGCAGGGGCTCCTCCCCTTCAGGCTGCGCAGGCGGCAGGGGCTCCTCCCCTTCAGGCAGCGAAGGCGGCTCCTCCCCTTCAGGCTGCGCAGGCGGCTCCTCCCCTTCAGGCTGCGCAGGCGGCTCCTCCCCTTCTGGCAGCGAAGGCGGCTCCTCCCCTTCTGGCAGCGAAGGCGGCTCCTCCCCTTCTGGCAGCGAAGGCGGCAGGGGCTCCTCCCCTTCTGGCTGCGAAGGCCGAAACAGCAGGCATGCTCCCTCTGCTGGTGGTGGTGGGTGCGACAAGTCGTCCTCCCATGGTGGCGGAGGTGGAACCAGCAGGAACTCTCCCTCTGCTGGCGGAGGTGGGAGCGACTCACAGTCCTCCCATGGAGACGGAGGTGGCACCAGCAGGTATTCTCCCTCTGCTGGTGGAGGTAGGAGCGACACCCAGTCCTCCCAGGGCGGTGGAGGTGGAACCAGCAGGAACTCTCCCTCTGCTGGCAGGTACCTGGGCTGTGGACTTTCGGCCTTTCCCCTTCTTGGGCTGTGGACGCACCGACTCCCCCCTCTTCGGCTGTGGATGCACCGACTCCCCCCTCTTGGGCTGTGGACGCACCGACTCCCCCCTCTTGGGCTGTGGACGCACCGACTCCCCCCTCTTGGGCTGTGGACGCACCGACTCCCCCCTCTTGGGCTGTGGACGCACCGACTCCCCCCTCTTGGGCTGTGGACGCACCGACTCTCCCCTCTTGGGCTGTGGACGTTCGGGCTCCTCCCACTCATGCGCAGGACGTTCGGGCTCCTCCCTTTTAGGCGCAGGATGTTCGGGCTCCTCCCTTTTAGGGGCAGGACATTCGGGCTCCTCCCTTTTAGGGGCAGGACGTTCGGGCTCCTCCCACTCCAGGTCCGTGTTCCCTCTCTGCCTCCTTCTCCTCACCTTCCACTCTCTCCCCTCTCGCTCCTGGTAGACCCAGTCGACCATCTGGGTCATCCACTCCTCTCCCTGGTATTGGGTGGGGCAGATGGCCACAGTGTGCCCAAACTCCCCACAACCAGGGCACCACTCATCGACCACAACAACCCCTGGTGGCCGCTGTTGCAGCTGCTTATGCTGCCTTCTGCAGCTCTTCCTCCTCTCTCCTCTTCACTCCACAAACAATAATCGAAAAAAAAATGAAAAACAAAAACTGCAGTACCCACTTCTGCCTGCGTCCTGGAGGCGCTACGATCCTACGCAGGACACCACGTGTGACAGGAATGACCGATGGTCTGACGTCAGGCAGAAGCAGGAAGGGAAAATAAAACTGACACCAAGGCAGTACTGCAGTTCAAAAAGGCTTGCGCTGCCGTTTTTATTAATAAACAAAAATAAATAAAATATTTAAACAAAACACTTGCGCTCACAGAGCAAAATAAAGGGGTTAACAAAAACAAATCTCGAACACAAAAGTAAATAATACAGGTCAGGCTGGGCTGTAGCCTTCACTGTTCCTGTAATCGTTTTAAACTCTCTCATTCCTCTCCTCGCTCTCTACTCTCGCTCCTCTGGACTCCCACACCCCGAGCTAGAGAGCTGCAGGCTTTTTATAACAGGTGACCATCTCCCGATTAGCAACAAATTAAATCACCTAATTAATTCGGGAGATGGCCACCTTCTGCACGAGTTTTTTTAAATACCATGTGGATGGGGCTTCCCATCCACGTTACTAAACAGTATAAAATGAACAAACGGCTACGCCGTCACTAAACAAAACAATAAAACATACGGCGCTCGCCGACATACAAATAATAATCATCAAAATAAACAAACACAAAATAACACAGGGGCGGAGGGGGAACCCTCATTCTAAAAATAAACAAAACAATGTACAGGGCTGCTAGCCCTGTTACAAGCTGAAATAACCACACACTGTTCTGTCTGATTCATTTTAATCTGTGCTGGAGCTGAAATAACCACACACTGTTCTGTCTGATTCATTTTAATCTGTACTGGACCTGAAATAACCACACACTGTTCTGTCTGATTCATTTTAATCTGTACTGGACCTGAAATAACCACACACTGTTCTGTCTGATTCATTTTAATCTGTACTGAAGCTGAAATAACCACACACTGTTCTGTCTGATTCATTTTATTCTGTACTGGAGCTGAAATAACCACACACTGTTCTGTCTGATTCATTTTTAGCTGCTCAGCGCCTTCTTAAGGAACTTGGTAAGAATTGTTTTATAACTATTTTCAGAATTATCAGAAACCTTTCTATCCTTCTATCTGTCTGTGTGCCTGTGTTAGCTTTCTATCCTTCTATCTGTCTGTGTGTCTGTGTTAGCTTTCTATCCTTCTATCTGTCTGTGTGTCTGTGTTAGCTTTCTATCCTTCTATCTGTCTGTGTGTCTGTGTTAGCTTTCTATCCTTCTATCTGTCTGTGTGTCTGTGTTAGCTTTCTATCCTTCTATCTGTGTGCCTGTGTTAGCTTTCTATCCTTCTATCTGTCTGTGTGCCTGTGTTAGCTTTCTATCCTTCTATCTGTCTGTGTGCCTGTGTTAGCTTTCTATCCTTCTATCTGTCTGTGTGTCTGTGTTAGCTTTCTATCCTTCTCTCTGTCTGTGTGTCTGTGTTAGCTCTTGATCCTTCTATCTGTCTGTGTGCCTGTGTTAGCTTTCTATCCTTCTATCTGTCTGTGTGCCTGTGTTAGCTTTCTATCCTTCTATCTGTCTGTGTGTCTGTGTTAGCTTTCTATCCTTCTATCTGTCTGTGTGTCTGTGTTAGCTTTCTATCCTTCTATCTGTGTGCCTGTGTTAGCTTTCTATCATTCTATCTGTCTGTGTGTCTGTGTTAGCTTTCTATCCTTCTATCTGTCTGTGTGTCTGTGTTAGCTTTCTATCCTTCTATCAGTCTGTTAGCTTTCTATCCTTCTATCTGTCTGTGTCTGTGTTAGCTTTCTATCCTTCTATCTGTCTGTGTGCCTGTGTTAGCTTTCTATCCTTCTATCTGTCTGTGTGCCTGTGTTAGCTTTCTATCCTTCTATCAGTCTGTTAGCTTTCTATCCTTCTATCTGTCTGTGTCTGTGTTAGCTTTCTATCCTTCTATCTGTCTGTGTGCCTGTGTTAGCTTTCTATCCTTCTATCTGTCTGTGTGCATGTGTTAGCTTTCTATCCTTCTATCTGTCTGTGTGCCTGTGTTAGCTTTCTATCCTTCTCTCTGTCTGTGTGCCTGTGTTAGCTTTCTATCCTTCTCTCTGTCTGTGTGTCTGTGTTAGCTTTCTATCCTTCTATCTGTCGTGTGTCTGTGTTAGCTTTCTATCCTTCTATCTGTCTGTGTCTGTGTTAGCTTTCTATCCTTCTATCTGTCTGTGTTAGCTTTCTATCCTTCTATCTGTCTGTGTGTCTGTGTTAGCTTTCTATCCTTCTATCTGTCTGTGTGTCTGTGTTAGCTTTCTATCCTTCTATCTGTCTGTGTGTCTGTGTTAGCTTTCTATCCGTCTATCTGTCTGTGTGTCTGTGTTAGCTTTCTATCCTTCTATCTGTCTGTGTGTCTGTGTTAGCTTTCTATCCTTCTCTCTGTCTGTGTGCCTGTGTTAGCTTTCTATCCTTCTCTCTGTCTATGTGCCTGTGTTAGCTCTTGTCTTGTCAGCAGGAGGGGTGTATATTATTTGGATTTGATGATTTCGACTATTGGTCTGTTCATCTGTTCTGACCAGTGTTACACAATGAGGCTCTAAATTCCTGTAGTTTTATACAGAATTTACTTCTACTTGCAGTACTTCTAGTAATGTCACTACTATACGTTTGTACATATGTTATACTAATAGCACTGCTATTGCTACTATCACTGTAATGATTACACGCATACCCTGTGCTTATCGCAGTACAATAAATGTGACGACTGCATTCTGTTCCATTAGCCAAGGTGAGTGTGTTCAGGTAAACATCGTTCTGTTTGTTCAATTGTTTTAGTCTCGCCACAGATCCTCATGGGCCTCCTGCTTGTCTGTTGTCAGTATTGTTTTCCTGATCAAGCATCAGATGGGTAGTCAAGTGATAACTGTGGGTCTGACGAGAGTAGAAGGCAAAAATGTGACTCCTGTACACTGAGGAGATTAGCCAAGCAGTCCCTTCAGTGTGGAGTTCACTGCCTGTCCTGAACACTGAGGAGATTAGGGTTAGGGTTAGGGTTAGGAGATTAGTCAAGCAGTCCCTTCAGTGTGGACTGCCTGTGTGTTTATGCTACACATGATAAGATTGTATCCAGTGCCTCAGTGGTTATGAGTAGAGCAGAGCAGTGTGTTCATAGCCAGGTAACCCCACTGCAGGGACCCAATCCTGAAGCAATGTGCAAACTGGAGCGTGTCCACGCTGCATCCTGCCATGTCCCCCGTGCTGTGATTCTGAACAGAGCGCAGGCTGGACTCTGTGGATCAATTGCAGCAAATTAAAATGAACGTACCAACTGGGGATGATCCAGTAGTTAATACGGAGGATGGCACTAAAGTAGTATGCAACTTAATACCAATTGCAACACACTAACCAGCTCCAGATAGGCCCCAGCTGTGTACTAAAAATTCTTAATTGCAACAAATCCAAAATTACTACGGTTGCCTGGGGGCGGCCATGGTGGGATGTCCTCCACCCCCCACTTCTTCGTGGCTGGTCTCCTGACCTCCCCACCTTCTTCATGGCCACCAGCTCCCCTTCGTGGGGCTCTGGCCACAGTGTTTCCTGCTGCATGGCAGAGCTGGCAGCGACTCCAGGCGAAGCAGGACCCTCAGTGACCCCAGGAGAAGCAGGACCCTCAGTGACCCCAGGAGAAGCAGGACAGGCAGCAACCCTAGAAGAAGCAAATGACACAGCCACCCCAGGCAAAGCGGGACCTTCAGCAAACCCCCGGCGAAGCGGGACCTTCAGCAGCCCCAGGCGATGCGGAGCAGCAGGCAGCCCCAGGCGATGCGGAGCAGCAGGCAGCCCCAGGCGATGCGGAGCAGCAGGCAGCTCCAGGCGATGCGGAGCAGCAGGAAACCCCAGGCGATCCAGACGTGGCATCCCTGAGCGAAGCGGGCGTGGCATCCCTGAGCGGTGCAAGGCAGGCATCCCTGGGCGATGGCGAACTGGCATCCCCGGGCGATGGCAAACTGGCATCCCCAGGTGATGCATGACAGGGCAGCTGCAGTCCCTCGGGAGGCGACGGCTGCAGCGGACCCTCGAGAGGCGACTGCAGGAGGGGAGCCAGGACCAGCGGTGGTGCTGTGGTTGGCCCTCTTCTCAGCCACTGTGACCCAGCGGTTTTCCCCCTTGCTCTGCTCAGCAGCCTATGCAAAGGGGCCTGAGGACCGCCAGACTCCTGTCCCGGTCCGTCCTGTCATGAAGAGAGAGACAGCTCCTGCTCTTCTCCCTTGGGTGGTGGCGAAGGCGGCAGGGGCTCCTCCCCTTCTCCCCTGGTGGTTGTGCTGGGAGCAGCAGGTAGTCCTCCCAGTGCGGTGAGGCAAAACCAGCAGGCACTCTCCCTCTGCTGGAGGAGGTGGGAGCGACATGCAGTCCTCCCACGGAGGTGGAGGCAGAACTAGCAGGTATTCTCCCTCTGCTGGCAGAGGTGGGAGCAACAAGCAATTCTCCCATGGAGGTGGAGGTGGAACCAGTAGGTATTCTCCCTCTGCTGGTGGGGGTGGGAGCCACAAGCAGTTCTCCCATGGCGGTGGAGGCGAAACCAGCAGGTATTCTCCCTCTGCTGGTGGGTACCTGGGCTGTGGCTGTTCGGCCTTCCCTCTTATGGGTTGTGGACGCACCAACTTCCCCCTCTTGGGCTGTGGATGCACCGACTCCCCCCTCTTGGGCTGTGGACTTTCGGGCTCCTCCCACTCAGGCGCAGGACGTTCAGGCTCCTCCCTCTTTGGTGCTGGAGATGGCCGGGTCTGGTCTACTTCCCAGAACCACTCTGCAGCATCCCCCACCAAGCCCTGGTTCCATGCCTCTTCATATTGAGGGTCTCCATAGGGGCAGTCCTCTCGGACGTGCCCAAACTCTCCACAGGTGCCGCACATGGGAGCCCCTTCTATCCTCCACTGCTCCTGTTCGGCTGCCCAGTCCAGGGGGGGGAGACCAAAGACTACTTCAACAGGAGACTCAAATGACAGTTTTCCCCCTCATAAGAAACCTTCAATATTGCCAGGTAGATTACGAAAGCATCCATTCATCTCTGGCAAAGCTTAGCTCTGACCTGTGTGAAAGCCTTCCTCTTGTTAGCGATAGTGGGGTAATAATCCGCAAAGAAGTGGATGTAATGACCCTCCACTTGTATAGGTTGTGATTTCTGAGATCCCTGCAGAATAGCTTGGCGATCCAAATAGCAAAGTAACTTAAATATTAGTGCATGTGGTTTGTTAGAGCCATGTGTTGAGCTATTAAAACACGCAGTGTGCTCTGTCTGTCTCGATCGGGATCTCTGAAGAAGATGAGGGGAGAGCAAGGCTGGGGATCCACAGAGGTACTGGATGGGATTGCTCCCCTCTTGTCCCTCTGGATTAACAACACGCACGTTGCAGCTCCTTGATCAGTCTTCCAAATCATTAAGTTCGTTTTGAAACGCCTCCACACAGTCAAGGCAATGTTTCTATCCTAACTTTCTCCACAGTTTTTTCTGTGTGCATCGAGGTCTGCTCTCATGGAATGAAGGCACACACCATTATTGTGCATTGCCTCCCTAACAGGCCTCAAAGCCTTGGCTAGCATGTCCTTCACCATGTCGAGGAAAGTGTCAGCCTGTGCCGGCACGGCTCGCTCCATCACCAGTGAGGACGTTTTGAAGAGTTTCCCTTCAGGAGTTGCTTGGGGGGGGAATCTGGGGAACTTTTACGAGAAGCCATCAGGCAAAACGGGGAACGAACAAAAAAAGGAACATTTTGTGAAATAAGTATGATATAAACAGAACAGCGGGGTATTAGCAGGAGGGTGAATGATATAAACAGAATAGCAGGGTATTAGCAGGAGGGTTAATGATAACAGAATAGCGGGGTATTAGCAGGAGGGTGAATGATATAAACAGAATAGCAGGGTATTAGCAGGAGGGTTAATGATAACAGAATAGCGGGGTATTAGCAGGAGGGTTAATGATAATAGAATAGCAGGGTATTAGCAGGAGGGTTAATGATATAAACAGAATAGTGGGGTATTAGCAGGAGGGTTAATGATAACAGAATAGCGGGGTATTAGCAGGAGGGTTAATGATATAAACAGAATAGTGGGGTATTAGCAGGAGGGTTAATGATATACACAGAATAGCGGTGTATTAGCAGGAGGGTTAATGATATAAACAGAATAGCGGGGTATTAGCAGGAGGGTTAATGATAACAGAATAGCGGGGTATTAGCAGGAGGGTTAATAAAGTGCGGTCAACTCGCATGAGTGTCACCGGAAGACCACCTTCTGTTGTACAGTTTTGTATGTACATGATAT
This sequence comes from Acipenser ruthenus, assembly GCF_902713425.1. Classification (NCBI taxonomy): domain Eukaryota; kingdom Metazoa; phylum Chordata; class Actinopteri; order Acipenseriformes; family Acipenseridae; genus Acipenser; species Acipenser ruthenus. The sequence goes on along the minus strand of NC_081239.1, from coordinate 5,203,642 downwards.
ACAGTATCTCTATTTACACACATTTATTTTCAACTATTTGCTTATTTCATTTTTTACTGTTTTTTGAGGTTGCTCTTTATGTAATATTTCTGTTCAAATGTCCATTTATTTACAATGTTTTGGTTGTGTAGATGCTTTATATGACGTTCCTGAATAAACTATGACTGATCAATTGTTTGTCCTTTCATTATAATATTTATGTTGTTTTTAATACGCTGTCAAATTGACCGGTCATGGTTTTTCTAGGTATGTGTATAAACGCAGTCATTCTTGTGTTAAAGTGCTGATAGCTAGCGGAGTGAAAGATTAATAGACTGAGACAGGATATTATTCTCAGAAATTCCCAGCCGAGGACCGGAAGACATTTTAGAAAAATACATTTTTATTTGTATTTAAAAATATTTCAGAAACATATTGACATATATTTTAACTTAAATTGAGATATATTTATTTTTAAATATATCTCATTTTTAAATATATATTTATTTTTAAATATATCTCTTTGAAATCTATTCTGATTGATGTAAGGTATTACCCTGTAACAGACAAGAGGAATAAGAACCTCTCTAGATAAATATTAGCCTTTAGGCGTAATTCGGGGGATGACGTAGAGGGCTCTTTCCCTCTTTGTGCTGCTTTTTTTCTTATCCTATATCCTTTTCTTTAGCCAGTCTTACCTTCCCTCCGTGGCGACCTGCGAGGTATGACACAGGCCCAGTTTTTGGGATGGAACCGCATAACAGACTCACGTTTTGATTGGTCCATGTCTGCCACATGAATATGTCGTCACACGAGTGGAAAAGCGTGCAGGCATTTTTAACATTGTGACCAGAGAGAGAGAGAGAGTGATCTGCTTTCCACAACCTTTCCATTAAAATATAATGTGGTATTACACTGTACTGATATAACAAACTATGGGCGATTACTTTATATGAATTATCATGTTAATGCACGAATGTAAGAATTGGCTTTCTGTGGTGGTGTACTTTTTTCTTTCAAGTAGTTTTAATATAAAATGTATACACTATTGCAGTTTTGTTAGAGGATACATTAGTTTATCTCTAATGTAATCACAGTTTTACATAAAGACTGTCCCTGTTTTCATTTACGTCCCAAATTCTGGGCCGATTTGTATTTTTGAATTCAGCCCAGTTTTGGGGACTCAGCTGACAGCCGAGTTTCGAAGTCATCCATGCAGTTTACCATAAACTGGATCGTGAATTCATTTGAGAGTAACCCTTAGTACATGAATCAAAGTGAATGTATTTTTTACTCTCCCCAGAAATCTTTCTTTTTTTAAATGAAAAAACAAATAAAATGTAAATGTTAAAAAAAACATATTTCTTATTGCATGAAGAAACTACATCTCGATCTCTCTCTCTTTCTGATTGCAATGTTAAAAATGCCTGCAAGCTTTTCCGCTCGTGTGACGACATATTCATGTGACAGACATGGACCAATCAAAACGCGAGACTGTAATGCGGTTCCATCGCCAAAACCGGGCCTGTGTCATACCTCTGTTCATGGCAGCGCGCTGAGCTGCCTCTCCGCACACACTGCGTGCCGTTTTGAAGCGCTGTGTTTAAGATATTTTCATGTTTCAACTCCTGGCTCCCTGTTAAAAATGCAGTCTGGCCTGCCATCAGTTCCCCTGCATCCTGATAAAACGGGCACAACATGCATTTTTTTTAACACTGTCAAACTGAAGCCAGGGGAAATCTTTTAGCCACTGTTGGTTGAACTGTCGGTTGATAATTCAGTGAAACTGGCGGGTATGGGATTTGTAGTTTTTAATGTGTAATTAACAGTGGGCAGTGGACACCAATAAACTACATTCCCAGAGTGCATTACGATTGAGCTTTGAGTTTAGATCCGACTTTGAGGGTTTTTTTTCTCTCTTTTGTTTTATACTTTTCAGCTTTATAAATGAATCTCGTTTATTGTTTATAGTCACCCTTTAGGGATTTCTAGTCGCATCCGTGCGTCTAAATTAAAATGTGCGTTCACACAAGCATTGTGTTCGTCTCTAATATGCAGAAACCGGACCATAAAAACTATCACGAGTAGATCTATCGACGTTTGAATCAGACACAAGAACGAAATATCTACAAATATCTATTCTTCCAAGTATACCGGTAGATCATTACTATAAGGTTCAGGCTGCACTCCCGATAGCTGTAGACGCATGTTCAGAACATTTTACACACCTCAGTGTAAAGAATATTTATCAGATATGATCGTCGCTCTCCTCTTCAAAAGCTCTCTCCTTCCCGCTGCACCCAGCCAGCCAATCGGAGCTCCCCTCTTGTCACCAAGCCAGCCAATCGGAGCTTCACTCTTGTCACTCAGCCAGCCAATCAGAGCTCCCCTTTTGTCACCCAGCCAGCCAATCGGAGCTCCCCTCTTATCACCCAGCCAGCCAATCAGAGCTCTCCTCTTGTCACCAAACCAGCCAATCAGAGCTCCCTTCTTTTTACACAGCTAGCCAATCGGAGCTCCCCAATCGGATACAGTCACTCTAATAAGCACATGTACTGCCCTGACTCACGAGTAAATCCTTTACCAGCTTTGAAAAACGAAACTGTGCGATTGTAGTAGGGTATTATTATTATTATTATTATTATTATTATTATTATTATTATTATTATTATTATTATTATTATTATTATTATTATTATTATTATTATTCACGTGTGGATTGTGTTTCTCATATTATTATTTGATGTGTATTGTGTGTGTGTGTGTGTGTGTGTTGATTTATTTATATAAATGTGTGTTTTGTTGTTCAGCTCTTTATTATTATTTCTCATCTCGAGTGTGGTTTGATGGATTTGCTTCACTGGACCCCCCTAAACTACTTTCTCTCTTTCCTCTATGGAACTATACGAGCGAAACTCCGATTGGCTGAAGGACTGTCTGCCCAATGCACGCCCCCCCTGTTGCTTAGCAACCGCGTCTCCCGTTCCACGGCTCTGCTTGCCAGCGGCTCGCTGCTTGATCTCCCCGCCCTGTCAATCATCTACTGCCTTTATAAATGCGGAGGAATATTGTGAGAGGGAGACCCGGACTTGTGAAGGAGATTCCTCGCTGCAGACTGGAGCTGGAACGCGGAGAGACTTTATGAAACTGATAGATCCGAGTATTTTATATAAACTGCAATAATATAATCTGTGGTAACTAGTTTAATTAACTTCACTATAAGAAACTGATAGATTTAGAGTTTGTTTTAATGTATCATCCCTATATATACTAGACAATTGTTATAGACTCTGAAGTGAAGGTGGCATTGTCATATGGTTTACATTATTGTTAATGTGCTCGAGATTTTTAAAATAAGTATTACTAATAAAAACTTATAAAGATTATTTTTGGTGCATGATTGCTTGGTTTCTCCCGGATAAAAGAGTTTGTGCGGAACCAACCACTCGAGGTCCTTGTCCTCCATAAACACAAGGTGGCGCAGTCAAATTATTAACATCGATTTAGCAAAGACCTGTTACAAAAAAATAAGAGGGAAACAAATATTCACAAGGTGAAATATTGGGTCCTGGGGGGGAGTTAATATTTGTTTGCTGGGGGAACAGATATTCTGGTACAAAACAAGTCCTGGACACAAAATCCATAAAAATAAACAAAAATAAACCCTTCTTTACAGATGAGGGTTTTTCACCCTGTCAGTGTCTGTCTGTCTTTCTGTGTGTGTTACTGATTGGTTTGTTATTTTTTTCTTCAGATTAACGGATTGGCGTCGACTGGATCTTACGTTCAGAGCGGACAGAAAGACAAGGCTGCTTCCCAGTCTCTCTTCACTGCCAGTTACGTCTACTAGACCAGTGTGCTCATTAAACTGGGACCAGTAAACCTCACACACTGAGCCACTGCTTTTGCAATCTGAATTTTACATTCCAAAAGATGATTTTTACAAATTAAAAAAATATATACATGAAGATGTCTGTCTGTAAGCCTTTCTTCCAGAGTGTTTGAAGTCATGTGGAGCTTTAAATAAAAATCTACAATGTTGGAAAATTAAAGTGTGTGGAAATTCATTCTTTTTGTTTTTTCTTTATGTAATTTATAGCTTAACAAAATAATGTCATAAAGATGACCTGCTTGGAAGTTGCATTAGCTCTCAGATGTCCAGTTTTTGAAAGATGTTCTCGCAGACCTGGATTAAAGGAAGTTCTGTTTCTGTGCCTCGCACTCGGGAAGGCTGCTGAACTTCTATAGTGTCTGTAGTACAGCCCCAGCTGTCTCCCCCTCTCTCACCAGCGGTGTGGATCTGTAGTACAGCCCCAGCTGTCTCCCCCTCCCTCCCTCTCCCACTCCCACTCCCCTCTCACCAGCAGTGTGGATCTGTAGTACAGCCCCAGCTGTCTCTGTGAAGAATCTGCTCATGGACCCAACAGGCTTGTTATTGTTGAGAGTTACGTGTGAAGAATCAATTAAAATGTCCAGTTTAAGGATACAATTCATTCATATGTGTAATGGTCTAATTTAATCAGCACTCTGCTGTCATGAATGTCTTTCTTTTGACGAGTTCAAGACTGCCGAGGTAAACAATTGAGCAGTAAATCACACAACACCGTTATATCTTTTATACATTTTATCAAGAAAGATAGAAAATAGATGCGCTACAAAAACAGAACAGAAGATTCATATCAAAATAGCAGAAATCAGTTCACTAAGTTTAGCAATGAATAATATTCAGGGAGCATCTCAGCTTCAGTGTAAATATTGATTACATGGAAAATAATGCATTCATCTATTGTCTAGAAAGTCTTTTATCATTATTTATTTATTAGCAGACACCCTTATCCAGGGAGACTTACAGTTGTTACAAAATATCACAGTACAAAATTAGAGGAGACATGGAGGAGAGAGGGAGAGTAGAGGGCATGGAGGAGAGAGGGAGAGGAAGGAGACAGGGAGAGAGGAGAGAGTGCAGGGAGGAGAGAAGGAGACAGGAAGGGAGAGTAGGAAAGGGGGTGTAGAGAAATAAAGAGGAGGGGCTCAGGGTAAGAGGGTGGAAGAGAGAGGATTTCTTCTCATCAGCCCAGAAGAGCGCAGAGAGAGCACAAGGTCTGTATTCTCATCCCCAGTCCAGAAGAGTGGATAGAGTTTCTCATTGGGATTGAACTCCATGTCAGTGAAAGTGTAGATGTGAGATCTGGTCTCCACATTGTAAAAGGAGAGCTGCCCTTCCTCATAATCCAGATACACCCCCAGATTCTGGGGCTTCAGGCTCCGGGGGAGGGGGGTCTGGGGGTCAGTGAGAGCAGTGAACCTATCTCTACTCCACTCCACAGTCCAGTAACCCTGCTGGGGGGTCATGCTGAACCCCCCTTTCCTCTCGGCAGACTCTCTGCTGACTCCTAATCTCCAGTCTGTATTCCCCCCCACCTGCACCTGCCAGTAGCGTCTCTCCGAGGTGAAGCTCTCCCTGCCCAGCACACAGCGCCTCTCATCAAATCTCTCTGGATTGTCAGGGAGATTCTGCCACCATCCCAGTCTCACTCGTTTCCCCTCCGCAGACAGGATGAGCTCGGGCTGTGCTGTATCAGGGTCCAGAGTCACATCAACTGTGGAGCAGAGAGGAGACATTAGTAGTAGTAGTAGTAGTAGTAGTAGTAGTAGTAGTAGTAATAAATGTATTATTATAAGTAGTAGTAGTAGTAGTAGTAGTATTATTCATATTATTAGTAGTAGAATTGAGGAAGGAAGGGTATGAAGGACAGAGGGTATGAGTGAGGAAGGGTATGAAGATCAATTAAAATGAACCTTAAAATAATATTTTCTAGATATAAATATCTAAACCCGAGATCGCCTCGTACAGTAAAGTCTCTTAAATGGACAGGCTGAACTCAAGCTGCAGTTTGGAATTGCAGTTGGAATTGCGGCAGTGTTTCGAATTTGGAATTGTAGCAGTGTTCTGTTGTCATGGAAACCGCAGTGAACGCAGTGAGCCGTGAGATACACCAGGGGTTCCGCACTCCTTGGGAAAATGTCAAATTAAAAACATTTTATATGTTTAAACCTGTAACACTATAAATAAACCCAATCTAAACTGTCCTTTATTCATCTGAATACATATTGTGAAAGATGGAAATCACATAGAATATGCACTGAGGGAAATTAATTTTAGTAAATAAAATAAATTGCAAAAACTAAAGAGACTTATTTTTTTTATCAAACCTTTAAAATTAGGTACCTTTGTATAATTGAACATTTTAGAAATGCGGTTATTTTTCTTGGTCAAACACGAAAGAAGTGCATGTCTCTTATTATTCCCATTCATAAATACCAGAGCAGGAATCACTTTGAGTAAAACCAGCACAACGCTCACAAAAACATGACTCTGAAATCCGAATTTCTGAACAATGTGTAACTAAACCGTGCAGCCATTACCTCTCACGCTGAACTGTAACGCACAGAAGAGAGGAATGCGCAAAATACAGAGGGAAACACGAGCCGCGCAGAAGTTACTACTATTCTGCGCAACGAAAGAAGTGGAGAGGAGAGAGGGAGGGAGAGGAGAGAGGAGAGAGAGGGAGGTAGAGGGGAGAGGGATGGACAGGAGAGAGAGGGAGGTATAAGGGAGGGAGAGGAGGGGTATTTGCACATAAACATAATTAGGGCTTCGGATTTCTGTTTTTTCACCCTGAATTTTCTCATCCCCTTAAGAATTTAAGCAATTCGTGCTTCTCAATCACAACTGTACAATTGATTTAATTTACGTTCTTTTTTTCTAAATGGGCTTTTAAATTGTAAGTCTTAATTTTTCATTGCAAAGCAGAAGCGACTCCTCTTTATTAATGTCAATACAGTCACGCACAGCGATTGTAATAAAGTGTGTCCAGCATAAAATACTGTATTGTTCATTCTAGCTTTAATAAAGAGGAGTCTCTTATTAACATGTCGCGATCTCGTTTGCACGTCCTGCTTGTAATGAAAATGAAGGCTTGGCTGATTGAAAAGCCCATTTAGTTGTTTCCCAGAATGAATCAAGTTTACTATGAACACGTTTCTCAGTTGTGATTGAGAGACACAAACTGCTTCACAGGGATCAGATGAATTCTTAAAGCAGAGTAGAAAAGTCGGGTAAAACACTGACAATCAGAAGCCCAGCCTCGAGTATACACTGGGATATGCATCCCCACTGAGGAGAAGAGGAGAGGAGAGGAGGATAGAGGGAGGGGTACACTCATGAGAGGAGAGGTGCAGACAGGCTCCAGATTATGATACTCTTAATGTGTAGAAAGAATGTCTGTACCAAGTTTCATCACAATCAGATCAGCAGTTCTCTAGATGCATGTCAAAGTGTAACATATGGACTCCTGCAGTGTCTACATGTGATCTTCACTTCACAATCTGGGGCATTATAACTAAAGACACTTTCTCCTCTCTTTTCAGTGTTTCCTTTGGGAGGCACACGAGGCTGACGTTAGCTGAGCTGGGAGTGCACAGAGGTTTAAATGGGGCACAATGTAAATATAGATGTAAACACAGTGAGTGAGACGGGCTCCTCGCTGTTCTTTTACCCGTTTTAGAAAAATACTTGTGACTTGAGTTCTTTTGGTTTAATAAAGTTCTTAATGTTAATATCAGCACATCCTATATCAATATCGGTCGACCACTAAAAAAAAAAAACATATTTCTATATAATTAATACAATGAGGTCTGTATCAGTTTAGTTCATATGTCTATATAATTAATACAATGAGGTCTGTATCAGTTTAGTTCATATGTCTATATAATTAATACAATGAGGTCAGTATCAGTTTAGTTCATATTTCTATATAATTAATACAATGAGGTCAGTATCAGTTTAGTTCATATTTCTATATAATTAATACAATGAGGTCAGTATCAGTTTAGTTCATATTTCTATATAATTAATACAATGAGGTCAGTATCAGTTTAGTTCATATTTCTATATAATTAATACATGAGGTCTGTATCAGTTTAGTTCATATGTCTATATAATTAATACATGAGGTCTGTATCAGTTTAGTTCCTATTTCTATATAATTAATACATGAGGTCTGTATCAGTTTAGTTCATATTTCTATATAATTAATACAATGAGGTCTGTATCAGTTTAGTTCCTATTTCTATATAATTAATACATGAGGTCTGTATCAGTTTAGTTCATATTTCTATATAATTAATACAATGAGGTCTGTATCAGTTTAGTTCATATTTCTATATAATTAATACATGAGGTCTGTATCAGTTTAGTTTATATTTCTATATAATTAATACATGAGGTCTGTATCAGTTTAGTTCATATTTCTATATAATTAATACAATGAGGTCTGTATCAGTTTAGTTCATATTTCTGTATAATTAATACAATGAGGTCTGTATCAGTTTAGTTCATATTTCTATATAATTAATACAATGAGGTCTGTATCAGTTTAGTTCATATTTCTATATAATTAATACAATGAGGTCTGTATCAGTTTAGTTCATATTTCTGTATAATTAATACAATGAGGTCTGTATCAGTTTAGTTCATATTTCTATATAATTAATACAATGAGGTCTGTATCAGTTTAGTTCATATTTCTGTATAATTAATACAATGAGGTCTGTATCAGTTTAGTTCATATTTCTATATAATTAATACAATGAGGTCTGTATCAGTTTAGTTCATATTTCTATATAATTAATACAATGAGGTCTGTATCAGTTTAGTTCATATTTCTATATAATTAATACAATGAGGTCTGTATCAGTTTAGTTTAGTTCAGTGATGAAGGCACGGACGTGCTGAAACACGTTGTTTGTATAATTTTATATAAATAAAATGAACTGAATTTTTAAGATAACAGGGGTCATGTCCGTCTTAAATGACATGGGGAGTGTGCGGCCGATACACATTTGATACGTTTATATAGATATTTATATTAAAACACGAGACAGAATACATGTTCTAATATAACTATCAGTCAAACACATTGGATTGACAGTGTTTTCACATTAGCTCTAAACAAGTTCCTGTGATGTTTTGTTTCTGCGTGCCGCTGCAAGTGTCTCCGTCCTTTAAAAATGAAACGCCCGTCTCAGTGACGTCACACGAATAAACAACCAATCAGGCAGTGAAGTTCAACCCCTCCCCTATCCAATGATATGCGTTAACAAGCTGTACTGCAAAGTATGGTGTCCCAGCAAGTCAAAGAAACGAAGTGCGTTTTAATCGTGTTTACCCGATCACACGTCCAGAATGACACTTCAGTATGATCGTGTTACACCATCACATCCTTAAAGGGTTAATGGCAGTGTCAGAGACAACAACAAGAGTTTCTGAATGTTTAACCAAGAGTCCGGATTGCTGGTTATTACAATTTAACAAATCATCTCACATTCTCTGTTTATTTCAATATCCTACCACCACATTCCAGCCCTGGGGATTCAAAAGCAAAAACAAAACACTTCTTCACTGTATTAGTGCTGTTAAACACGGTAGCTTGACGACAATCCTCACACTGTGTGAAGAGTCAGGCAGGTACACATGGAGGTGTGACACAATCCTCACACTGTGTGAAGAGTCAGGCAGGTACACATGGAGGTGTGACACAATCCTCACACTGTGTGAAGAGTCAGGCAGGTACACATGGAGGTGTGACACAATCCTCACGCTGTGTGAAGAGTCAGGCAGGTACACATGGAGGTGAGTCACAATCCTCACGCTGTGTGAAGAGTCAGGCAGGTACACATGGAGGTGTGACACAATCCTCACACTGTTTTGCCATCGCCTTCATTTCTCAGTTAATTTATGTGAATAAAAATATCAAAACAATTGATATAATGTTGTAAAGATATCTCTGCAATGCATTTAGCACAGGAGACAGCAATGGTAAGAGTGTGTTTGTTATGAACACTAAAGCGTGTTCTGTTATAATTTAAACTTATACACTGCTGTTATTGTATAAGGCTGTAAGAGTTTAAACGGTAAACGTGGATAAATAATATTTTCTTTAAAAAAAATTAGTATACGTTTAAACCCCACTTGACAAATAAAGAATGCGTTTCCTTATATTACGTCTTTTTCTTCATCTGTAACTTAGAGTAGTTTTGCCTTTTTACATTTGCGTCAACCCCCAATCCACCTCCTCTCCTATCCTATCGTGGTGTTCTCTCATGTGATCGGTCCTCAACCAATCAAAGTGATGTGCATTAATCAACTATTTCCTCTAATGCGGTAGTAAAGACTGTAATAACACGTGTGAAAGTACTGTCAGGTGTACAGTTTGTTCAAGCAGTTTAGTTTATCGGGGAGGCTCCACTGGTACAATGCTGAACCACCTTCGACTGAGGCATCCACAGAGCATCACTGAAGTATCAGTCACTGCAAGCCAGGCACGGATTACACAATTTACGCGCCCGCGGACTTGTGACCCAGTAAAAGCTGAAAGGATATCAGAACTAAATGCAGAAATGATTGCACGAGATTGCTTGCCCATTCGCACAGTGGAAGGTGATGGATTTCGCAAGTTGCTGTCTTTCATTGAGCCCGATTACAAGGTACCATCATGTCCATCCGTACTAAATCGAATACACAGTCTGTATGACACTGTGAAAACTAATTTGCAAGAAGCCCTAGATAAAGCTACACACATACACATGGCGACAGACTGCTGGTCATGAAGAGCACAAGATTCTTACATTTCGTTTCTCACGCACTACATCACTGATGAATGGGAGTTTAAAACTGCAGTCTTGTGTACGACAGAAATAGAAGAACATCATACATCTGACCTACTTATTGTATTTCTTGCTCTTATTGTATTACTTGTATTGTAACACTTGCAATGTATTTGCTTACGATTGTAAGTCGCCCTGGATAAGGGCGTCTGCTAAGAAATAAATAATAATAATAATAATAATAATAATAATAATAATAATAATAATAATAATAATTAATAATAATAATAATACTTGCCAATTTCGTTCAAAACATAACAGAATCTTGGAATCTTCACGGCAAAGTTGTAGCTGCTGTTCATGATAATGCTTCAGACGTGCGGAGGCTTGGTGAAATGAGCTGCAATGCTCAGGATCATGGTTGCACTGCACACTCGCTGCAGCTTGCAGTTCAGGCTGGTCTTAAAACTGACCGCATCTCTTGCCTGCTTGGAGAAGCACGACATCTTGTGGGTCACTTCAAGCACAGCACTTGTGCTTGGAACGTGCTTCAAGAACAGCAACGAGTAATGAATCTTCCTCAACATCAGCTTGTTCAGCATGTGTTCAACATGCTGGAACACCGACTTTATCATGTTGGAGCGTCTCTTGGAACAAAGGTGGGCAGTTTGTGCTGTCTTAAGTGATAGGAGAATCACCAAACTTACAGATGCCCGCACACTTGAAATTGAAGACGAGAGCTGGGAAATTGCTGAATCTCTAGCAAGCACATTAAATACGCTGTACTGCGCTACAACTGTTCTGTCTGGCAAGACGACTTCAACTGTGTTTGCATATTTCATAAATACACTAATGCATGTGTTAATCAGCAACCATCTCGTTGTTTCAAATGAAGATTTGCCTTCCATCAAAACGTTCAAACGGCTCGTGACTGAGGAAATCCAAACAAAGTTTGAGATTACTGATGCACAGTCAGTATCGATGCTTTAAGCTGTACTGGACCCACGCTACAAATCGCTGGAGTTTACAGATGCTGATTTGAAGGAGCTAACGTTTGGGGCAATAAAGAATGAAATGCACACAGTGATCTTCCCAGCCACTGAAAACACACTTGCAGCCGTCGATAACGAAGCCTCCACCTCTCAAACAGAGAGTGAAACAACCCCACCTGCAAAGAAAGGCCGTGAGGATCCCCGCTCAACTCTATTTTCTTCTAGGGAGACAGTGCGAAGCTCCACCGGCATCAAATGTAAATGAACGTGAGCTTGAGCAGTACCTATGTGAACCCCATTTGGATGTTGAAAGTAACCCACTGAAGTGGTCGGCAGTGAATGGTCACAAATATCCACGACTTGCAAAAATTGGACGCAAATACCTCACCGTGCCAGCTACTTCAGTACCAGTCGAGAGACTTTTTTCAAAGGCTGGGGATATTGTGACAGAGCTGAGAAGTTCACTGGACCCAGAAAATGTTGACAAACTAGTTTTCTTGCAGAAGAATCTAAAAAGTGGATTGAAGTACGCTATCTAAGTTTCTTCCCCTTACGTTTTCATTTTATTTTTTGTAAATACATAACAAATGAAAGAAACGCTTTGATTTTGGACTAAAGTTTTTTTAGACTGAAGTTTTCTGACATGGATTTACAGTTTGAGGACTGCAGTTTAATGTAAAAAAGTTAAATGTATTCTCTGAAAAAAGGCACAAGACAAGTATAAAGGTAAGAACAGTTTTTCTTCATATTATATATTCATATATGCTTATTATGTTTGACTGTGTGAATCTGTCAGAAACACTTAAAATACAAAACGGATTAAAATGGGTCTTAAAATAATGCAAGTAAAATATACAAATGTGAAGTTACTGAAACATAAATTGTTTGCCCGTTTACAGCCTTATTATTGGAACAACTGCAGACTTTTTATTATGACATGAACTGATCAATACTATAAAATAATAAAACCTGCAAGACCCATGTTATTATTATGAAAAGCAATGGCTAGCTGTGTGTTTGAAAACACTAAAGGGTGTTCTGTAACACTTCAAACCAGATAGGAGTTATAGAAATGAATAATAAATCATCAAGCATATCAGCCTCTAGCAAACAAGTAGTAAAGTGAACCAGTACCTGATGCAGCAAGAATCAATTTCCAGACTAGAAGAAAGAAAGAACTGTCATTCATCTTCCCCGGGGACACCAGTGCAAGGTCTGTTTTCTCGTCCAAAGTCCAGAAGAATGGATAGAGTTTCTCATTGGGCTTGAACTCCATGTCAGTGAAAGTGTAGATGTGAGATCTGGTCTCCACATTGTAAAAGGAGAGCTGCCCTTCCTCATAATCCAGATACACCCCCAGCTTCTGGGGCTTCAGGCTCAGGGGGAGGGGGGTCTGGGGGTCAGTGAGAGCAATGAACTCATATTTATCTTCATCTCCATCCCACCCCACAGTCCAGTAACCCTGCTGGGGAGTCATACTGAACTCCTCCTTCCTCGGTGCAGACTCTCTGCTGACTCCTAATCTCCAGAATGTATTCTCTCCCACCCCCAGCTCCCAGTAGTGTCTCCCTGAGGTGAAGCCCTTCTTGCCCAGAACACAGCGCCTGTAATCAAATCTCTGGGGATTGTTATGATCCTGCCTTTTCCCTCTCACTTGTTTCCCATCCACAGGCAGGGTGAGCCGGGGGTGTGCTGTATCGAGGTCCAGAGTCAAACTGTCAACTGTGAAGAGAGGAGACAATAATAATAATAATAATAATAATAATAATAACAATAATAATAATAATAATAATAATAATAATCCATCCATTATCTAGAACCGCTTAATCCTATAGAGAGTTGCGGTGAGCCAGAGCCTAACCCGACAGACACAGGGGCGCAAGGTGACACTCTACACCCTGGATGGGATGCCAGTCCATCGCAGAGCAACTAAGAGGCAATTTAGAGAGGCCAATCCACCTAGCCAGCATGTCTTTGGACTGTGGGAGGAAACCAGAGTACCTGGAGGAAACCCAGTGAACACGGGGAGAACATGCAAACTCCACACAGACAGACCACTGAGGCCGGATTCAAACCCAGGACCCTGGAGCTGTGAGGCAGCAACGCTAACCACCGTGCCAATAATAATAATAATAATAATAATAATAATAATAATAATAATAATAAAGTGAGTGTTTATAGTGTGTTTTCTGTATCAATTATATGGCCAGAGGTAAAAAAAGGTGGCAGAACACACCACACAATATACATACCTAGTCCTGACCATCAGTGCGTCAGGGAGCTTTAACCTGGCAGTGAATGCACTAAAAGAAAAAGCCTGCAGAGCTTTTTATGCCATCAAAAGGAGGCTTTATAAAATAAATCTACCTGTCAGAATCTGGCAAGAGTTATCCATCCCATTGTGCTATATGGAAGTGAGGTATGGAGTCCAGTCAGTCAACAAGATTATATAAAATGGGATAAACATCCAGTAGAAACCCTGCATGCTGGATTCTGCAAAAACTTATTACAGGTAGAGCAGAAAACACCAAACCATGCCTGCAGGGCTGAATTAGGCTGCTACCCACTGCTCACCAGCATGCAAAAAAGAGCACTACAATTCTGGATGCATCTAAACAGAAGTGAGCCAGACTCCCTCCAGTACAAGGCCCTTCTAACCCAAGAGCTCAGCCCAGAAGAGAGTCTCCTCATCCAGCTGGCCCTGAAGCTCACTACACTAACCCACACTAACACTAACCAGCTTCAGGACAGCTCTGCTACAGCACTGCCAATCAGAGTCAACCAAACTAACAAATCAAAAACTCCTATCTGGAACATTGGGACAAAGAAACAAAAACCCCAAATAAACTGGATTGCTATCGAGCCCTAAAAAGAGACTTTACTCTTGAGGGGATCTCTTCACTGTCAGAGATACAAAGCAGAGGCAGATCCTGACCAAGTACAGGCTCAGTGACCACAGCCTGGCCATTGAAAAAGGCCAACACAGGCAGACCTGGCTACCAAGAGAGAACAGGCTCTGTGGCACTGTGAGACAGGAGAGGTAGAGACAGAGATGCACTTTCTCCCAAACTGTGAGAAATACAACCAAACAAGGGACACATTCCTTAAAAGATGACTGTTTCCCTCCCACACTTTCCACAATTGACTGATCCAGATAAACTGGCAGTCCTCCTGGGAGCGGGACACACAGCCCCACTGGCTGCCCAGTATGTGTGCGCCTGTCACAGCCTGAGGGACACACAGTGAACACTCTGCACAGGGGCGTTATTTCAATAACACTACTCTGTGTTACATTCTATATACCAGCAGTCATTACTATTATTATTATTATTAGTTTTGTTGTTATTGTTATTGGAAATCTATTGTTCATATGATATGTAATGTAATTGCTTTGGCAATACTGCTGGTGTCTCATGCCAATAAAGGAGAGGGAGGGAGAGAGGGAGAGATGGGAGAGCAGAGAGGGAGGGGAGGAGAGAGGGAAAGGAGTGTATGATGGAGGGAGGGAGAGGACAGAGAGGTGAGGGGGACAGTGGAGAGGGACGGTAGGTAGGGAGGGAGAGTAAAGGTGAAGGAGGTACAGGGAGAGAGAGGGAAAGGGAGAAAGAAGAGATAGAAAGGAGGGTATGATGGTGGGAGGGAGAGGAGAGAGGAGAGAGGGAGGGAGAGATAGAGGAGGGTATGGGGATGGGAGAGGAGAGAGATGGAAGAGGAGAAAAAGGAGAGGGAGGGAGAGGAGAGAGAGAGAGGAGGGATGGAGGGAGGGAGAGGAGAGGGGAGGAGAGAGAGGAAGGACTAGTCACATGACACCCCCCACTCCTCCACATACACAGGAGAGAATGGTCGTGTCGTGTGTGAAGTTGTGAGGGGCTCTATTAGGGCGGGTTTGATCATTTTCAAAGTGATTTGCACCCCTGTCAAGGTTTCAGTGTCATCTTACACACATGAATGTGCATCAGGGCAGGCTGAGGCTGATAGGCGAGATCGATATTTGTTTTTTAAAATGTGGAAACCCACGCTCACAAGCAGCACTACTTAACTCTTTAAGGACCAAGCATTTATAATGTGGTTAACCATTTTTTGGCAGTATTTGACTCTCTTCCTATAAAAATTCACTAAACATCTATTTTTTACAGTAGCATCTTGGAACTGTTCTTTTCTTCTGAGCACTCTGGGGAGCATTATAAAGCACTTCAGAAACCAGACAAGCTTTTCACTTTTTTCAAAACGATATTTCGTTTCTTTTCTTTTTTTAACGTTAAGTATTTTTCTATTATGATGTATTCTGCTTAGAGATACATGCATAAAACTGTCTTATTCTATGACCCGAGGGACCTTCCAATACTTACTGAAAGTTTTGTTGAAAAATATTGATGTTTTTTGGGCAAATTACAAGACACTGTTTCACCTGAGTCATTGCAAAGACAGAATACACGTTTATTCTCAGGGTCTTTAGAAGCAATAATGGACACTACTCTCGATTATTTACTCAAAATAAATATGTATAAATAAAATAATAGTTCTTCACTCCACTATTATCAGCAATAAAGACAAAATAATAAATAAATGTAGTTCCTGAAACATGAACCCTTATATCCACTCGTTTGATTTTTTGAAATGTTGTAAAAACATATACAGTGCCTATAGAAAGTCTACACCCCCTTTCAAAATGTTCACCTTTTGTTGCCTTATAGCCTGGAATTAAAATGCATAAATTTTTTTTTTCTTCATTTATCTACACATCCTACCCCAGAACTTCCAAGTGAAAAAAATATTCTAGAAATTTGTAGAAAATTAATTAAAAATAAAAACTGAAATAGCTTGGTTGGATAAGTGTCCACCCCCTTGTAGTAGCAATCCTAAATTAGCTCAGGTGTAACCAATCGCCTTCAAAATCACACACCAAGTTAAGTGGCCTCCACCTGTGTTAAATTGTAGTGATTTCAGGATAAATTCAGCAGTTTCTGTAGGTTCCCTCTGCTGGGTAGTGCATTTCAAAGCAAAGACTCAACCATGAGCACCAAGGCGCTTTCAAAAGAACTCCGGGACAAAGTTGTTGAAAGGCACAGATCAGGGGATGAGTATAAAAAAAAGATCAAAGGCCTTGAATATCCCTTGGAGCACGGTCAAGACGATTATTAAGAAGTGGAAGGTGTATGGCACCACCAAGACCCTGCCTAGATCAGGCCGTCCCTCCAAACTGGATGACTGAGCAAGAAGGAGACTGATCAGAGAGGCTACCAAGAGGCCAATGGCAACTTTGCAAGAGCTACAGGCTTTTATGGCCAAGACTGGTCAAAGTGTGCATGTGACAACAATATCCCAAGCGCTCCACAAATCTGGCCTGTTTGGTAGAGTGGCAAGAAGGAAGCCATTACTCAAGAAAGCCCACCTTGAATCCTGTTTGAAGTATGCAAAAAAAACTCAGGAGATTCTGTAGCCATGTCGCAAAAAGTTTTGTGGTCTGACGAAACTAAAATGGAACTTTTTGGCCTAAATGCAAAGTGTTATGTTTGGCGCAAACCCAACACAGTGCATCACCCAAAGAACACCATCCCTACTGTGAAGCATGGTGGTGGCAACATCATGTTATGGGGATGTTTCTCATAGGCAGGGACTGGGGCACTTGTCAGGATAGAAGGAAAAATGAATGGAGCAAAGTACAGAGAAGTCCTTGAGGAAAACCTGTAAGAAAGCTGAAACTGGGACGGAAGTTCACCTTTCAGCATGACAACGACCCAAAGCACACAGCCAAATCTACACCTGGAGTGGCTAAGGAACAAAAAGGTAAATGTCCTTGCGTGGCCCAGTCAGAGCCCCGACCTAAATCCAATCGAAAATTTGTGGCATGACTTGAAGATTGCTGTCCATCAACGCTCCTCAAGGAACGTGACAGAGCTTGAACAGTTTTGTAAAGAAGAATGGTCAAATATTGCCAAATCTAGGTGTGCAATGTTGGTAGAGAACAGACTCACAGCTGTAATTGCTGCCAAAGGTGCTTCCACCAAGTATTAACTCAGGGGGGTGGAGACTTATCCAATTATGATCTTTCAGTTTTGTATTTAATATAATTTTTTTCTCAATAAAAACTTTTTTCCCCTCAACAGTGTGAACTATGGTGTGTAGATAAGTGGGAAAAAAATCCTCATTTAAATGCATGAAACTCTGAGGCACTGACCCAACAAAATGTGAAAAAAGTTCAAGGGGGTGTAGTCTTTCTATAGGCACATTATATTAAAACACACAAGACAGAATAAATGTTCTAATATAACTATAAGTCGAATATATTAAATTTATAGTGTTTCCCAGTTATTTTCTTTGCTGTAAACAAGTTCCTGTGTCATGTCTCCGTCCTTTACAAATGAAATGCGCGTCTCAGTGACATCACACAAATAAACAACCAATCAGACAGTGAAGTTCAACCCCTCCCCTATCCAATGACATGCGTTAAGAAGCTGTACTGCAAAGTATGGTGTCCCAGCAAGTCAAAGAAACGAAGTGTGTTTTAATCGTGTTTACCCGATCACGGGCCCAGAATGACACTTCAGTATGATCGTGTTACACCATCACGTCCTTAAAGGGTTAATGGCAGTGTCAGAGACAACAACTAGAGTTTCTGAATGTTTAACTAGGAGTCCGGATTGCTGGTTATTACAATTTAACAAATCATCTCACAGTCTCTGTTTATTTCAATATCCTACCACCACATTCCAGCCCTGGGGATTCAGAAGCAAGAAACAAAACACTTCTTCACTGTATCAGTGCTGTTAAACACGTTAGCTTGACGACACAACAGTATTTATAGAAGGATATAACTGAGGGAACAACATGTTATTTTAAGTAAAATGCTGAAGTAAATGTATTTTTTAAACTCATGTTTAAATGTAACGGCTCTCAAGCATCGACTCCTCCTCTCATCCGCGCTCAGTCTGGGAAGTGAAGCGTCAGTGAGCTTTCACAATGCCACTCCCCGGAACTACACCCCTCTTCTCTGAGTGGACAGATAAACCGAGATCCCTGCTATCATTGGATGCTTCAAGTGTCCATTAAAGAAATGATTGATGTTATGAACTGGAGTGATTCCACCTATCGCTCTTCATTTTGTTTTATTAAATCTTGAAGCAGCCAATGACAGCGCTAGCAGGGCGGGACTTTAGTGAATTGGAACCCTCCAGCCTAAAGTGAAATATGGGGACTGGGATTTAGCTATGATCAGAGATAATAAGCTGAGTTACCCAGAGATCAATGACAGATCCCAGAGTAGAGAGAGAGAGAGAGAGAGAGAGAGAGAGAGAGAGAGAGAGAGAGGTAAAGGGGGAATACTGTAAGAAAGTTAGGGAAAAAGGGATAGGGAGAAAAAGAGGGGATACCAGATCAAAATTCTGAAACACCAATCAGATAAGTGGTTACCTAGATGTATGTAAAAGTGTAACACATAGTATATACCTGACACCTGGGAGAGAGGGAGCGAGAAAGAGGGGGTTAGTAGAGGAAGGGAAAGGGAGAAAGAGAGGGGGAGGGGCTGGGAGAGGGGAGGTTAAAGAGATGGGGTTAGGAGATGAGGGAGAGATTGGGGACAGAGGGAGGGGAGAGACACAGGCTCCAGGTTATGATACTCTTAGTAATTTGTTCTACAGAATGCCCGTACCAAGTTTCATCACAATTGGATAGCGGTTCTATATCTAATATATACCTGCCACCTGGGACGAGCACCCATGTGAGGAAAGGAGAGAGGATAGAAGGGAAAGAGAGAGAGAGGGAGGAGAGAAAGAGGGATTTCCAGAATAGATTTCAATTGAATCTGAACCATTATTCAGCCAAGCCACAGACTAACCCCTATTCTTAAATGACAATGCTGATGTGTTTAGAGAAACAGCCGGAGTACAAACAAAAGGCTTGGGGCTTGAACCTCAAACCACTTCCAATGAACTACATGAACATCTTTGAGAGAGGAGGTGAAGAGAGAGGGGGAGAGGAGAGGCAGGGGAAGAGAGGGGAGAGGTGAAGAGAAAGGGGGAGAGAGGGGGAGAGGTGAAGAGAGAGGTGGAGAGGAGAAGAGAGAAGAGAGGAGGTGAATAGAGAGAGGGATAGGCGAGGCAGGGGAAGATAGGGAAGACAGTGAAATAGAGAAGGGGAAGAGAGGGGAGAGGAGAGACAGGGGAAGAGAGGGGAGAGGAGAGGCAGGGGAAGAGAGGTGGAGAGGAGAGGCAGGGGAAGAGAGAGGAGAGGTGCAGAGAGAGGGGGAGAGGAGAGGCAGGGGAAGAGAGGAGAGAGGAGAGGCAGGGGAAGAGAGGAGAGGTGCAGAGAGAGGGGGAGAGGAGAGGCAGGGGAAGAGAGGGGAGAGGTGAAGAGAGAGGGGGAGAGGAGACACAGGGGAAGAGCGGGGAGAGGTGAAGAGAGAGGGGGAGAGGAGGGGCAGGGGAAGAGCGGGGAGAGGTGAAGAGAGGGGGAGAGGAGACACAGGGGAAGAGAGGGGATAGGTGAAGAGGGGAGAGGAGAGGCAGGCGAAGAAAGAGGGGGAGAGGAGAGACAGGGGAAGAGAGGAGAGAGGTGAAGAGAGAGGGGGAGAGGAGAGGCAGGGGAAGAGAGGGGAGAGGTCAAGAGAGAGGGGGAGAGGAGAGGCAGGGGAAGAGAGGGGAGAGGAGAGGCAGGGGAAGAGAGGGGAGAGGAGAGGCAGGGGAAGAGAGGGGAGAGGTCAAGAGAGTGGGGGAGAGGAGAGGCAGGGGAAGAGGGGAGAGGTCAAGAGAGAGGGGGAGAGGAGAGGCAGGGGAAGAGAGGGGAGAGGTGAAGAGAGAGGGGAGAGGAGAGGCAGGGGAAGAGAGGGGAGAGGAGAGGCAGGGGAAGAGAGGGGAGAGGTCAAGAGAGAGGGGGAGAGGAGAGGCAGGGGAAGAGAGGGGAGAGGAAGGGAGTGGGGGAGAGGAGAAGGGAGTGGGGGAGAGGAGAAGGGAGTGGGGGAGAGGAGAAGAGAGCAGGTGAATAGAGAGGGGGAGAGGAGAGGCAGGGGAAGATAGGGAGAGGGAGGACAGTAAAACAGAAGGAAGGGGAAGAGATGAGGGAGAAAAGGAGAGATGAAGAGGAGGAGGAGGCGGTAGTGAAAAGGGGAAGGGTGTAAGAGAGGGAGAGGGAGGACAGTAAGATGGGAAGAAAAGAGAGAGAGGGGAGAACATGGCTTTGAATAAACTGTAGAGCAGAGAGGAGATGCCCACTGTCAACAACCAAATTAAATCAGTTGTCAGTGGGCTGTCCCTCTGTACTTGAGAAAACTGTTATACCAAAAATCAATCAGAAATATCAGACTTCAGAAACACATAGTAAACTTAAAGAGTACCTGATGCCTTGTGAATCCACTGCCAGACTAGAAAAAATGAAAGAAAAATAGATGAAATATTCTTAACAGTATAATGCAACACCTGAAAATCAACAAAACTGCAACACTGATAAATACCTAAATCAGGGATGCATCTCCCAGCACCTGTGTGAAGAGATAAAGACAGAGTTGGCAAAGAACTGAATCAATATTCCAGCTGGAAGTGTAGATGAATCTCTTTAAAGATCCAGTATCACAGTCTAAACTTCATAGTGTTGTTCATGCATTCGTTTTCAATTATTAACAATGCTACCTTCCCTGTAAAAGTTCCCATGCTGTGTTTTGTTTGTGAAAGTTTCCATGCTGTGTTTTTTTTTGCTTGTGAAAGTTCCCATGCTGTGTTTTGCTTGTAAAAGTTCCCATGCTGTGTTTTGCTTGTAAAAGTTCCCATGCTGTGTTTTGCTTGTAAAAGTTCCCACGCTGTGTTTTGCTTGTGAAAGTTCCCACGCTGTGTTTTGCTTGTGAAAGTTCCCACGCTGTGTTTTGCTTGTGAAAGTTCCCACGCTGTGTTTTGCTTGTGAAAGTTCCCACGCTGTGTTTTGCTTGTGAAAGTTCCCACGCTGTGTTTTGCTTGTGAAAGTTCCCACGCTGTGTTTTGCTTGTGAAAGTTCCCATGCTGTGTTTTGCTTGTAAAAGTTCCCATGCTGTGTTTTGCTTGTAAAAGTTCCCACGCTGTGTTTTGCTTGTGAAAGTTCCCATGCTGTGTTTTGCTTGTAAAAGTTCCCATGCTGTGTTTTGCTTGTAAAAGTTCCCATGCTGTGTTTTGCTTGTAAAAGTTCCCATGCTGTGTTTTGCTTGTAAAAGTTCCCATGCTGTGTTTTGCTTGTGAAAGTTCCCATGCTGTGTTTTGCTTGTAAGAGTTCCCATGCTGTGTTTTGCTTGTGAAAGTTCCCATGCTGTGTTTTGCTTGTGAAAGTTCCCATGCTGTGTTTTGTGATTCTCTCGTTTTCCCATTTCGGAGAGACCCGCCTCCTTGTTGGGTTCCCTGAGTGAATCCTTCATGGATTTTCAATTTCCATCCCAGAAATACAATTCCACCCGTCAAAGTGCAACTTGAAATAACATCGACTTGTGTTCAAAAGACAACAGGAATCAAGAAGAAGTGACCTGTCACTCAAATACTGCCTCCTTGTCATTGGAGGAGAACGACACTCAGGCTAGCGCTGTTCTAAAATGACTAGTGAGGATATCAATACTGAGAATTATGTCTATTATAAACATTGCTAATTTATCAAGAGATGCCTTCAAGACACGTGGTCCTGACCACAGTCAAGAATAAAAGGATAAATACAGACAAAATAAAAATAGAAATAATGTCTAGTCTACAGTCAAAAGTGACAGTTATTAAAACTAATAACAACAACACACATTTCTTAAGAAAAGAAAAGTGAAATGCTGTTTTATTTATTTGAGACGCTTTTCAGAGTTAGTTGTTATTTTAATAATTCAGCTGTGTTTGTAAGTCTTTTTTTCGATTAATACAGTAACATAAAAACCTGAATGAATGAATAAAACAACTGCACACAGTGCCTGAATGATAGTTCAGAGAGACCAGGCTTCTGGTTAAGAAAAGTGCACGAGATGATAACTGCACACTGGTTCTGACTGGTCTTGGTAATTCATGTTCTGTTTACAATTACCCTTGCAGTAGCATTTACAGAAATAAAAAACGATTTAATAGTGTATGAAATACAAAAAAACATGTCTAAACCGACGGGCCATTGAGTTCATTGATCCCAGGTGACACGGCTGCACTTGAACCAGACAGACCGTTTCCTAGCAGCCTGAGCAGCTACGTGTGGAAAAGTGAGCTCAGGGAAACTCTTCATTGAGAATAATAGGTGCATCTATTGAAGTTTATCATGGTGCTACCTGACTGGAAAGAATGAAGGTGCTAATTCAGAGACTGCAGCCAAAAATGAAACAATAACACCAAGCTTCAGGACAGTAATAATTATAGATACACTGATAGTAATACAGAGACTGAAGCCAAAAATGAAAACACCACCAAGCTTTTGGATAGTAAAACTGCCAAAAAAGTACTGAAAGTTATTTCAAGTGAAACAGCACAGCAAGGTCCAATACATCTTACAGGTATTGTTATAACTTATATGAATGTTATTGTCTTTCTTGTTCCACAAACAGGAATGTGAGGATTCTGAGTTCTCTGTCATCAAGACAATCTTGTGCTTGGACAGTCAGAGATGAATTATAACATGTTGCAGGTTTGCCATACTCACCAATATTCTGAGATTTCAGCATTCCCTAAAAAACAACGACAATTCAGTCAAGAGAGAAACAACTGAATGTGTACCAGCTGTCAAATCATTATACGTTGCCCTGTGTTAATATATGTGCCTGTCTGAGTGTCTTCTTTATCAATTCATTATACTTTACCCTGTGTTAATATATATGTGCCATTTGACAGAGACTTGTAGTAGTTGACGTATTTGTCAAATAGCACAGATATTAACACAGGGCAAAGTATTATTAAGTGCAGTTTAATAAAATGATTGCTTTTCTGCTAATGAATATAAATGAGCATCTCCCTATCCCTGTGTGCTCCACTGTGACACAAAGCACATGTTCAAGTATATAGCTGAGTTCTGCTGTGGGTTTATCTTGCTGCTCTCACCTTTGCCTCCTCCTTGATCAGGGCCCACATGATGAACTCCATGATGGGTAAGATGTTCCTCAGCTTGCCTCGTTTCCACTCCTTCACCAGCTCTGCAAGACCCTGTTCCACAGCCTCCCCCGCTGAGACAGAGTTCTGGTTAAAGACAATATAGATTAGAGGATAAGGGGTGTTCACTCCAGACCACAGTGTGTCAGGAACTCTAGAGAAGGATTTGGGCAATGTTTTGAAATGAATCACACAAGCATGTCAGTATCATACATCCCTGCCATGGCTGTGAATTCAAAACAGTAGAGCACTCTGCTATCTCCTTGAACACTGCATACCAATCTAAATGGAGCCTCACTGTGAAAAACTACCTGATATCAGAGGCTAGATTTACTAAATGAATCTATCTACATTGTATTAGCAAATGACAGCATGTGCTTACATTATAGCAGTGATTAACTCATGAATGAAATATAAAACTATATCCTGTTTAGAACAGATCACTAGCAGTGTGGGTGTGGAGGAATGAGATACAGGAACCTCTTTTGAGATGCACTCATGGACAGTGTGTTTAGACCCAGCTGTTAAAATGTGTTAAAATCTTACCTCCGGCACTGTTTTCAGCTCTCTTGCCCACTGCATGATGATGTCATGACCGTCCTTCAGTCTTTGCTCCTCCTCTTGGTTCAGCTCCTCCCCCTGGTTCTGCCCCACCCCCTCACTCAGTCCCTCCCCCTCTGGTTCTGGAAGATCCTCTGTGTTTCTCAGCTCTGCTCCTTTTCTTGTCTCAACCTGTCCAGCACTCTGGCTTTGCTTTGGTGTTTATGAAGAGAACAAACCCAGACTAGATATTAGTGTTCTCAGGGCAGCAGCTCCCCTTCTCTGTGAAATCAGCCAGCAGAATAGAGGGGATAACACTTGCAATACGTAGCTGACTGACTGATTCATTTGGTCATCAGTCTGCATCCTCGTCACGTCCCTTATAAAGGTTTACTTTTGTATGAGATGGTGAAGGCACATGCAAGCATGGGAAATTACAGCAAACACAACACATGGTAGAAGTATTATTCAGATCAAGCTGCTTACAATCAGGTGAGGGTCATTGGTGTTGATTGAGCTGATTTACCATCAGAGTGAAACGAGTGAAGAAACAGCTGCTTGGGGTTGTGCTGCTTTCTTAGAACATGAAATCCACACAATTACTGTGCAAAGTGTGACTCTTTCTTCAAAGCATCTTCTTCAGTTGTTTCACTTGGAATGGTCAATCAGCCCAATCAAAACCAATGAGCCTCACCAGTGATGAGCTTCATCTGAATAATTAAATCCCTTTATGCAGCACTATGTAATAATATGGGAAACTGCTAAATTACTGTGCAAAGTGTGAATTTTTTTTAAGCGTATTACTTCTGTACTATATAAAAGAATTACATCTCCCTGACAACCTGATTGTCTGTGAACCTGATTCTCAGCTCTCACTGCACCCTGTTTGTGAACCTGATTATTATTATTATTTATTTCTTAGCAGACGCCCTTATCCAGGACAACTTACAATCGTAAGCAAATACATTTCAAGTATTACAGTACAAGTAATAATACATTTAAAAGACCTGATTGCAGCGAGAGCTGATTCTCAGCTCTCACTGCCTGTGAACCTGATTCTCAGCTCTCACTGCCTGTGAACCTGATTCTCAGCTCTCACTGCACCCTGTCTGTAAACCTGATTCTCAGCTCTCACTGCACCCTGTCTGTAAACCTGATTCTCAGCTCTCACTGCACCCTGTCTGTAAACCTGATTCTCAGCTCTCACTGCACCCTGCCTGTGAACCTGATTCTCAGCTCTCACTGCCTGTGAACCTGATTCTCAGCTCTCACTGCACCCTGTCTGTAAACCTGATTCTCAGCTCTCACTGCACCCTGTCTGTAAACCTGATTCTCAGCTCTCACTGCACCCTGTCTGTAAACCTGATTCTCAGCTCTCACTGCCTGTGAACCTGATTCTCAGCTCTCACTGCACCCTGCCTGTGAACCTGATTCTCAGCTCTCACTGCCTGTGAACCTGATTCTCAGCTCTCACTGCACCCTGCCTGTGAACCTGATTCTCAGCTCTCACTGCCTGTGAACCTGATTCTCAGCTCTCACTGCACCCTGCCTGTGAACCTGATTCTCAGCTCACTGCACCCTGCCTGTGAACCTGATTCTCAGCTCTCACTGCACCCTGTGTGAACCTGATTCTCAGCTCTCACTGCACCCTGCCTGTGAACCTGATTCTCAGCTCTCACTGCACCCTGCCTGTGAACCTGATTCTCAGCTCTCACTGCACCCTGCCTGTGAACCTGATTCTCAGCTCTCACTGCACCCTGCCTGTGAACCTGATTCTCAGCTCTCACTGCACCCTGCCTGTGAACCTGATTCTCAGCTCTCACTGCACCCTGCCTGTGAACCTGATTCTCAGCTCTCACTGCACCCTGCCTGTGAACCTGATTCTCAGCTCTCACTGCACCCTGCCTGTGAACCTGATTCTCAGCTCTCACTGCACCCTGCCTGTGAACCTGATTCTCAGCTCTCACTGCACCCTGCCTGTGAACCTGATTCTCAGCTCTCACTGCACCCTGCCTGTGAACCTGATTCTCAGCTCTCACTGCACCCTGCCTGTGAACCTGATTCTCAGCTCTCACTGCACCCTGCCTGTGAACCTGATTCTCAGCTCTCACTGCACTCTGTCTCCACTTCGATCTTCATTCTGTGCATCTCTCTTTACCTGGACCAGCTTGTCCAAATCGCCAGACCATTTCATGATGAAGCAGCGACACTCTTCCAGGCTGCACGTATCCTCACTGGACACAGCGGTAGGTATGGCAGAGATCTGAAATCAATCAATAAGAAATCTTTAAAACAATGACTTTAACCACAAGCACTGCAGAAACCAGTGATTTTAATTGAAATTGAACAGGAATGAAACAAAGAAACTCCTAAACTTCACCTAACTGTTGCTGTCAAAGCTGCCTCTCTGTATCTTCAAGACACCGTTTAACTCCTTCGTTAGGTAAATGAAGGAGTCAACCCCAAACACACACACTCCCCTCACCCCTTCAAACACACACACACTCCCCTCACCCCTTCAAAACACACACACACACTCCCCTCACCCCTTCAAACACACTCCCCTCACCCCTTCAAACACACTCCCCTCACCCCTTCAAACACACTCCCCTCACCCCTTCAAACACACACACACCCCTCACCCCTTCAAACACACACTCCCCTCACCCCTTCAAACACACACTCCCCTCACCCCTTCAAACACACACACACACACACACTCCCCTCACCCCTTCAAACACACACACTCCCCTCACCCCTTCAAACACACACACATTCCCCTTACCCCTTCAAACACACACACACTCCCCTCACCCCTTCAAACACACACACACTCCCCTCACCCCTTCAAACACACACACACTCCCCTCACCCCTTCAAACACACACACACACACACACACACACACACACACACACACACACACACACACACACACACACACACACACACACACACACACACACACACACACTCCCCTCACCCCTCCCTCTCTCTACCTTCAAGACACTGTTTAACTCCTTTGTTGGCTCGGCATAATAATCTCATGTGTTTTCTGGTTTCACCTACAGGAGAGATGGCACGGAACAGCAACCCACAATTCAAGCTAAGATAGAACTCTTTGGCATTTCAAACAGCAGTAACTCATTTGAGACACAGATACTCACTGACTCTCGAGGTTAAACTGGTAGTACTGTAGTCAGGAATATTAGGCATATAGAATGCAGATGGACACTACATTTGTTTATTAGAATCGGTGCCTCTGTGGGTTTGAATCGAACTGCTAGACTCTCTTAGTAGAGGCACAAAGACGTGCTCTGTGTGTGTGTTTTTTGTGTTGCTGGGGTTTAAATGATGAATAGCCTGCGGTCTCTTCACACAATCCTTTTCACAATCCTCAAATCACACGCCAGTGGTCTTTATTGCTTAATTACATTTAAAAAGAGAATTCAATTAAACTTGGACTACACCTAATTGTTGCTGTCAATGCTGTTTCTACTCTGTTCTGTATTCTATACATGAACGTCTTTGTTGGCTACATTAATTACCAATCCCCCCACCCCCCACACACCCCCCTCTCCGTACCTTCAAGACTCCTAAGCTCTTTGCTTTATCTGACACAATGACATGCTGACACCCCACTTTAGCCCCTTTCTTCCCCCTCTGCCTCTCTCATCTCCTGTAACCTCAGGACTCGCCTTTTCTCCCCCCTCTCCACCTCTCTGTAATAACCAATACTGCTCACTCCCCCATCCCTGCTTCCCTCTCTCCCCTCCGCTCCCTCTCTCTGTACCTTCAAGACTCTGTTCATCTCCTTTGCCAGCTCCATGATGGAGTGTCGACACTCTTCCAGGCTCCATTCACCAACCTCTTGATGTCTGGACTTTCTATCAGACCCCTGTGGAATGAGTGAATAATTACAAACCTTCAGGATGGGTTCAGATCTTCACTATTCTACTGTAGATGCTCACATGCAGATTACTAAAATTATTATTATTATTTGTTTATTTAGCAGACGCCTTTATCCAAGGCGACTTACAGAGACTAGGGTGTGTGAACTATGCATCAGCTGCAGAGTCACTTACAACTACGTCTCACCCGAAAGACGGAGCACAAGGAGGTGAAGTGACTTGCTAAAACTACTGTAGTGTGGCATGGCTAATACAAGTTGTCAATTCAGTCAAGCTAGGAAAGGGTTAACACAGGCGGGTTAGTGAAAACCCCTGTATAAAAGCATAGGTGATTACAGAAGGCTGCAGCATTGCTGGTGTGCAGGGAAAGCAGAGACACATGGGACTCAGGTTTATCCAGAAGGCTGCAGCATTGCTGGTGTGCAGGGAAAGCAGAGACACATGGGACTCAGGTTTATCCAGAAGGCTGCAGCATTGCTGGTGTGCAGGGAAAGCAGAGACACATGGGACTCAGATTTATCCAGAAGGCTGCAGCATTGCTGGTGTGCAGGGAAAGCAGAGACACATGGGACTCAGGTTTATCCAGAAGGCTGCAGCATTGCTGGTGTGCAGGGAAAGCAGAGACACATGGGACTCAGGTTTATCCAGAAGGCTGCAGCATTGCTGGTGTGCAGGGAAAGCAGAGACACATGGGACTCAGATTTATCCAGAAGGCTGCAGCATTGCTGGTGTGCAGGGAAAGCAGAGACACATGGGACTCAGATTTATCCAGAAAGCTGCAGCATTGCTGGTGGTGGGTAGCGAGTGTGTTCTATTTTATTGCTTGGTTTGAGAACTTGTTTATATATTTATGAGTATGTTTTGGTTTAAAGTGCAGGGAAGCAGAAACACACGGGACTTCTGGATATATTGCTGTGCTCGTGGGGGTGAGTAGATTAGCTCATTCTCGTTCTTGTGTTATTTATTAAATCGCAGACTCACCATTGTTTATTTTCTCTTAGTGCTCGTTGTAATCATACAGTATTATACGTGGAGAAGTGTTGTGCACACAGAGTAGCTACCTTGTGCTTGGAGTTGGTTACGGTATTCTCAGAGGATACTTGATTCTGTTTCATTACTTTTTAAACATTAAGATGCTGTGTTTTAGCTACATTGTAGAATGCCTGTTTTCTACAAGGTTTTATATATTTGAAAGGAGAAAGAGCAGTACAATAAATCTGCATGTATGTGAACAAGGTGGTCAGTTCTTTACATCCATTATGTTCCTTGTTTTTCAGTTTTTACTTTTAAAGATTCACACTACATATAAAAAGAAACGGTTACAATTGTATCCAACTTGTTGCATAACTTGATGAATGATGCTATAAAAAGAATCATTTCAAAGACTAAGATCTTTTGTATTTGTAAATAAATAATTGTTTTTACTTATGTATGTCTTTGGTGTTTTCCTTCTGTTACTGAAATTACAAATAAAGGGTGATCTATGGTACAGTAGGTTAACAGCATGAATATCCTTTGAAGAAGAAACTCTTAATTAATGATATACAGCATGACACTTAACTACACCCACCCTTCTCATCTCTCTCTCTTTCCCAATTCTCTTTCACTCACAATCTCTCCTTTTCTTTCCCCCTGTCTTATTCATCCATCATTTAACAATACCCCCACCCCCTCATTCTGTACCTTGAAAACTCTCCTCAGCAAACCAGGAATCTGCAAAAGAAAAGTTCATTCATTGAGTTACTATAATATGAAAACAAGTGCATGCAGTACATTAAAAGTCTGATTTTAACAGTCACTTGGGACCAGACTATTATCAATCATAAGATGAGTTTCATGGGAAGCTGTAGTCTGGTTCAGCATCGAATGGGCATTTAACTATTGTACGCAGAATACATTTTAGATAGAAATTCAAGGAACAGCATTCTGGTTTAGTTTTACTTTGTTCCAGAGATCTCACACAGCTGCTCCTCACCTCACACAGCTGCCCCTCACCTCACACAGCTGCCCCTCACCTCACACAGCTGCCCCTCACCTCACACAGAATACACACCTAGAATACTGTGGACAGCTCTGGTCCCCTTATCATAAAAAAGACATTGAGGCATTGGAGAGAGTATAGAGGAGAGCAACATGATTAATTCCAGGACTGAATGGTATGTCATATGAAGATAGACTGAAAGAGCTGAATCTATATAGCCTAGAAAAGGAGAGCCAGAGGTGACTTAATAGAGGTATTTAAAATGGTCAAGGGGTTTAACAAAGTAACTGCTGAGAATTATTTTCACAGATCACAGAGAACAGAACTAGGGACCATGGGTGGAAGCTGAAGAAGAGCATATTCAGAACCGAGGGGAGAAGGAGCTTTTTCACAGAAAGGGTGGTGAACCATTGGAACAGGCTGCTGGACAGAGTTGTTGAAGCAGAGACTATCAGATCCTTCAAGAACAGACTGGATGCTGTCATGAACAATACTGTATAACCCTCTCTGTGACCACAATAAGACCTTTAGTCTGTCTAGCCACGGATTCCCAGAGGTTTCATTTCCCCTACTAATCTGGTTCAGGTTTTTTTTGTTTTTCCTCTCCTGAGCGCTAACGGACCACACTGGCACCAAAGTGAGCGAGCATAGGTGGGCCAAATGGCCTTTTCTCGTTCTTGAATTTCTTATGTTCTTATGATTTCACTGTCTAAACTTAAATGCCTGGTAAAGACTTTATGAATACGGTCCTAAGTTTTCTCTGATACAACAGTCTGCCCATGTCTAAATACAAATGATATGTGGATTCTTGCATGTATTGTGGATTTTAAAATGTTTAAATCATAGACTTTTTTTACCATGGAAAACTAGAATCTATTCTAATGATTAGTGTCACCATACCTTAGGGTTGCTGAGATTAGGTCTACTCCAACTAAGAGACTTGGCATCACGTGCAGGGATTATACCCTTGTAGTCACGGCCGAAACTTCCAAAACTCTGAGAAACACTGAGGATTCCTGATGCACCTGAAACTGTGGAGACAGAGAGGGAGTGAGAGACTGAGGATTCCTGATGCACCTGAAACTGTGGAGACAGAGAGGGAGTGAGGGACTGAGGATTCCTGATGCACCTGAAACTGTGGAGACAGAGAGGGAGTGAGGGACTGAGGATTCCTGATGCACCTGTAACTGTGGAGACAGAGAGGGAGTGAGGGACTGAGGATTCCTGATGCACCTGTAACTGTGGAGACAGAGAGGGAGTGAGGGATGTCTCAGAGAGATAGGGAGTGAGGGATTGTCAGAGAAAATGCAAGGGAGTGAGGGATTGTCTGAGAGAGAAGAGGGAAAGAAATGGAGTGAGGGACTGCCTCAGAGAGAAGAGAGAAAGGGAGGGAGTGGGGGATTGTCAGAGAGGAGAGAGAAATGGAAGGACAGAGAGAAGAGAGATGCAGCGATGTAGGTAGAGACAGTGTAGGAGAGGTAACATTCATATTAGAAACAGTAACTGTGGAGACAGAGGCAGTGATGTAGGTAGAGACAGTGTAGGAGAGGTAACATTCATATTAGAAACAGTAACTGGAGACAGAGGCAGTGATGTGGGTAGAGACAGTGTAGGAGAGGTAACATTCATATTAGAAACAGTAACTGTGGAGACAGAGGCAGTGATGTAGGCAGAGACAGTGTAGGAGAGGTAACATTCATATTAGAAACAGTAACTGTGCAGACAGAGGCAGTGATGTAGGTAGAGACAGTGTAGGAGAGGTAACATTCATATTAGAAACAGTAACTGTGGAGACAGAGGCAGTGATGTAGGTAGAGACAGTGTAGGAGAGGTAACATTCATATTAGAAACAGGGCTGTATTCATCACGCATGTTCATCTCTCAGGTGCTTGTAAAATATTGAGCTGTGCTTAAAACAAGTGGTTATTTTCCGTCACATATTCATGAAGCATGTTGTTCTCTACATGCATCCAGATCTGCTCTTCATTTTAGATGCAACTAACCAAGATAGAATGTGTTAAACAAGGGCAGGGCTTGTTTGAGTCTTCATCTTCAGCTCTTGATGAGTGAAAACAAATACTTAGTGACAACTTCATTATAGTTTAAATAAGCACTTCAAATGTAATATTATAGCAATAACTTTTAAAACTTCATATCATAAACTTAAGTCTAAGAATGACTTAAATTCAACAACAAACAAAAAAAAAAAAAACCATGACCAAATATTTTAAATATTCCACTTAGTACATTAATATGCACGATTCTCTATCAATCACACATTGTATATGACACAGGCTGGGGACACAGTGGGGATTATAGTGAATCTTGCTATTCAATGTTGCTATTTGACAGGGCAGCGGTCCCTCGGGTTGATTGTTCACTGAGGGCTGCGTTCATAGCCAGCGGTGTGCCCGCTCCCCTGAAGCTGCAGGTTCATCTCCCCTGTCTGATACGCGCTTTCAAATATAGGTTTAAATAGAAAGGAATAGTAGAGTGTTGCATCATTAACTATCTAGAAAATGACATCACAAGCACATGAATACTAAGTATGTATATTAGATTGGAATTGCACTTGTTTAGAGAGTGCATAGAAATGGAGTTGATTTATTTTTTAATCCTTTCAGGTTGCAGGTTTGTGGAGTTCAGAATTGTAAATATCAGTGTTACTGTCGTGTGTTTCAGATTGCAGGTTTGTGGAGTTCAGAATTGTAAATATCAGTGTTACTGTCGTGTGTTTCAGATAGCAGGTTTGTGGAGTTCAGAATTGTAAATATCAGTGTTACTGTCGTGTGTTTCAGATTGCAGGTTTGTGGAGTTCAGAATTGTAAATATCAGTGTTACTGTCGTGCGTTTCAGATTGCAGGTTTGTGGAGTTCAGAATTGTAAATATCAGTGTTGCTGTCGTGTGTTTCAGATTGAAGGTTTGTGGAGTTCAGAATTGTAAATATCAGTGTTACTGTCGTGAGTTTCAGATTGCAGGTTTGTGGAGTTCAGAATTGTAAATATCAGTGTTACTGTTGTGTGATTCAGATTCCAAGCCGATGCATCTGTCTAGATAGTTTCAGCACACATGCCCTGTCAGAATAGTTTAGGGGGTGGAATTACTGTATCAACATTCCTATTAGCTTTAACTCAGAGACCGAACTGCATCATGTATCTGTGAATGAATATTGAACTGTGAAAATGAGCCACTGGTTAACATGGTGGTGATGGCTGGTGATGTCCTGATACCTGCTGCACAGGGAGAGTGAATCTACAGTGTGGAGGTTTTACTGTAGTGAAGTGAGAGCCAGTGGTTAATATGGTGGTGATGTCCTGATACCTGCTGCACAGGGAGAGTGAATCTACAGTGTGGAGGCAGGAGAAATGAGCTTCTATCACAGTCAAAAACAAACCAAACAACCTACAAGAAAGGGACTGGTGAGAAAGTTGTTTTTGCTAATCATAGGTAAGCGATTGCTTTTAAGATTTGGATATTACAACTGCATTTCCACAATGATGTTTATTTTTACACTACAATAGCATTCCGCTCTATCTGTTTACTGCGTTCCCATATGGGAGACCTCTACATTTACAATACAAGGACTTACACATATACTGAAGTCTAGCAGATACATGTCTGGTCACACAGACACTGAGAAGGCCCTTGTGTTAAAACATGTTTCTGCTGGACTAAGAAGTTGTGTTACTTTTATTCAAATTGTATTATTTATTGTTGGAGATCAAAAGACAGTCAGACAGTTTGTTTTCATTCTTACCTGTTTCCACGTCTGCAGTTTCCTTTTCCATCTTCTGTACTGATCATCCCACGCAACTGATTAGACACAAAGACAGTGATATCAGGAATAATGTCCAGCCAACTGTGCGAAGCTTATATGAGAGATATTTTAATAAGGGTTTGTGTTTTATAATCGCTTTTTATATACTGTATGAAATGATTGTTCTCGGTTTCAGGGCTCGACTTAATAGCGGCTGTTGCTGTGAGTGCCCTCAAAATCTATGTCTACCCATGGCAATTACGGCTGCAGTGCCCATTCAGCTACAGCAACTCGAGAGACGACTGTGTTAGGATTTGTTTGTGTCCAATAACATGACTATGTGCGTGGTTAATTCGCACAAATTTCATACACAACACTTGTGTCAATATTTATGAATGAGCTATGACGTCGGACTGTAAAGGGGAAAAAGCCGGCATGTCACATGTTTTAAACTGAAGCGCGAGAGGGACGATAACAATCTGATCAAACACAAATGCCTGGAAGTCCAGAGGTGCTGTATTAACACCAGCAGAATACAGGAACCATGGGTTCATGCAGCAGCTGTGATGGTGATCAAAGGTGTGCGAGTACTGGTGTGTAAAAATGTTGCTTAAAATGAAACGCTGTATTCAAGCTATTTAGAACAATAACAACGAAACACTAAAATAAAAATACACTCAAGGTTTGTGTGTTGGACATGTGCCATTAACAAAATGCCCTGCAAAATTAGAAGAATGAAAATAATTATAATGAGGGGCTGAAACTCAGCAAAATTTTTATTATATATATATATATATATATATATATATATATATATATATATATATATATATATATATATATATATATATATATATATATATATATATATATATATAGTGCCCTCCATAAGTATTGGGACAGTGAAGTCAAAATTACTATTTTTGCTGTACACTCAAGCAATATGAAAATACTAGTAAAAAATGAATATGAGGCAAAAGTACAGAATGTCACCTTTTATTTCTGGTGGTTTCAAGACATACATGTTTTACCAACTAAGAATAACAGCACTTTTAGAGTTCCAACCCCCCATTTTATGTGAGCATAAGTATTGGGACAATTCAACAAAGCAAATATAAGTATAAAAGCTAGTATTTAGTCGGAAATCCCTTGCATGCAATAACAGCAGTGAGTCTGCGACCCACTGACATCACCAAACTCTGGGTATCGTCCTTTCAGATGCTTTGCCAAGCCTTTACTGCAGCCATTTTCAGCTGTTGCTTGTTTTGGGGAATTTCTGACTTCAGTCTCCAATATCAATAAAGATGAGTAAGCCCGTTCCAGAGCAGCCATGCATGCCCAGGCCATGACACTACCTCCACCATGCTTCACAGATGAGGTGGTATGCTTTGGATCATCTGCAGTTCCTTCTTTTCTCCACACTTTTGCCTTCCCAATTTCACGAACAATCGGTTTATTATTGTGAACAATAATGTCAACAAATGAAAAAATGAACAAATGAATGAAATGAATAATGATAAGAAAGGAATTCAAATAATTGCAGGTAACAGGTAAGAATAAAGCTGGTACAGATAAGTATGTAGGGACAAACAGAAGGCTAAACAATATCACCAAATAGAAATGAATGTAGAGTCCGGAGGGTCTCCAATAAACCCACACTCACAAACACAACACACACAGATAAAGACCAAGGATAAATAAATAGATACAGATGAAAAACAGTGACTTGTGGAAACAATTACATTTAACAGTCTCTATGGCAATGGTGGGAGAATGACAGGTAGGCCCAACAAGTCCAGTAATAGCAGGGTAATTGAAATCCATACAAAGTAACAAAATAACAAAAGTAACAGAAAAAATACAGGAAACAAAGTATCAAATTAAAGTAGAAAAAATCCAAACAAAAAAGAAATGATCTCACCCACAAATAAGGCAGTCCAGCAAAGTGTCCCGAAATGATGGGGATTGTAGAAGGTTGAAAACATTGAGTACGTTGAAATTGTTGAGACTGTCCAGTAGTGTTGAGTTGAATGGTGAACAGTTGTTTGGAAAAAATCAGGAGGATCAGGAAAAAATGGAGGCTGTCATACATAAAACAACAAACACTAAACAGACCTAGAAAAACAGCTAAACTTAAACAAGTAACAGTGAAAACAAAAAGAGCAGTTTAGACAAAGCGCAGCGACAAAAGAAAATGAACAGATGCACTGGAATTATCTAAGGATGGTAATGGATTCACTGAAATTTAAGTAAAGAAAATGCTGTAAGTTAATGGATTCCTCTGAGAAAGGGTGTCTCCCTCAGGCCTGAATAGCCAGCTTTAATACAAGTGCTGGCTACTAAGGAGCTCTGAGATTGGAGGGGTGGAAATCTGAATGAGCCAATGGGGAGAGAGGATGAACAGAGGGTGGTTGCAAGGAACTATGGGAAATGAAGTTTTAACCTGGCCAGGCTGCTGACCCTAATTAAAGGGACAGGTGGGTGAGACTTACACCCACATTATGTAGCATGGGAATTGCTACAAAGTGATGTGCAATCCTTGTGCCTATATACAATTATACATTTTAAATAACTCGTGCTGCACACACCCATTTATATCCCGTGTACCAACTACAATACACCAACATTAACACACGCAACATACAACATATAAATGCACACATGGGCGGGACACATTGACACACACCCCCTAAACCTGACCTCAACACCTACCCCTAAACCTAACCTCAACCGCTAAACCTAACCTCTACCCCAACCCCTAAACCTAACCTCTACCCCTAAATCTAAACTCTACACCTACCCCTAAACCTAACCTCTACCCCTAAGCCTAACCTCTACCCCTAAACCTGACCTCTACCCCTAAACCTAACCTCTACACCAACCCCTAAACCTAACCTCTACACCAACCCCTAAACCTAACCTCTAACCCTAAGCCTAACCTCTACCCCTAAACCTAACCTCTACCCCTAAACCTAACCTCTACCCCAACCCCTAAACCTAACCTCTACCCCTAAACCTAACCTCTACTCCAACCCTTAAACCTAACCTCTACCCCTAAACCTAACCTCTACCCCAACCGCTAAACCTAACCTCTACCCCTAAACCTAACCTCTACACCAACCCCTAAACCTAACCTCTACCCCTAAACCTAACCTCTACACCAACCCCTAAACATAACCTCTACCCCTAAAGATAACATCTACACCCAACCCCTAAACCTAACCTCTACACCAACCCCTAAACCTAACCTCTAACCCTAAGCCTAACCTCTACCCCTAAACCTGACCTCTACCCCTAAACCTAACCTCTACACCAACCCCTAAACCTAACCTCTACACCAACCCCTAAACCTAACCTCTACCCCTAAACCTAACCTCTACCCCTAAACCTAACCTCTACCCCAACCCCTAAACCTAACCTCTACCCCTAAACCTAACCTCTACTCCAACCCTTAAACCTAACCTCTACCCCTAAACCTAACCTCCACCCCAACCCCTAAACATAACCTCTACCCCTAAACCTAACCTCTACACCAACCCCTAAACCTAACCTCTACCGCTAAACCTAACCTCTACTCCAACCCATAAACCTAACCTCTACCCCTAAACCTAACCTCTACCCCTAAACCTAACCTCTACTCCAACCCTTAAACCTAACCTCTACCCCTAAACCTAACCTCTACCCCAACCCCTAAACCTAACCTCTACCCCTAAACCTAACCTCTACCCCAACCCCTAAACCTAACCTCTACCCCTAAACCTAACCTCTGCACCAACCCCTAAACCTAACCTCTACCCCTAAAGATAACCTCTACACCCAACCCCTAAACCTAACCTCTACACCAACCCCTAAACCTAACCTCTACCTCTAAGCCTAACCTCTACCCCTAAACCTAACCTCTACCCCTAAACCTGACCTCTACCCCAACCCCTAAACCTAACCTCTACCCCTAAGCCTAACCTCTACCCCTAAACCTAACCTCTACTCCAACCCTTAAACCTAACCTCTACCCCTAAACCTAACCTCTACCCCAACCCCTAAACCTAACCTCTACCCCTAAACCTAACCTCTACCCCTAAACCTAACCTCTACACCAACCCCTAAACCTAACCTCTACCCCTAAAGATAACCTCTACACCCAACCCCTAAACCTAACTTCTACACCAACCCCTAAACCTAACCTCTACCCCTAAGCCTAACCTCTACCCCTAAACCTAACCTCTACACCAACCCCTAAACCTAACCTCTACCCCTAAGCCTAACCTCTACCCCTAAACCTAACCTCTACCCCTAAACCTAACCTCTAAACCAACCCCTAAACCTAACCTCTACCCCTAAACCTAACCTCTACTCCAACCCTTAAACCTAACCTCTACCCCTAAACCTAACCTCCACCCCAACCCCTAAACATAACCTCTACCCCTAAACCTAACCTCTACCCCAACCCCTAAAACTAACCTCTACCCCTAAACCTAACCTCTACACCAACCCCTAAACCTAACCTCTACCCCTAAAGATAACATCTACACCCAACCCCTAAACCTAACCTGTACACCAACCCCTAAACCTAACCTCTAACCCTAAGCCTAACCTCTACCCCTAAACCTGACCTCTACCCCTAAACCTAACCTCTACACCAACCCCTAAACCTAACCTCTACACCAACCCCTAAACCTAACCTCTACCCCTAAGCCTAACCTCTACCCCTAAACCTAACCTCTACCCCTAAACCTAACCTCTACCCCAACCCCTAAACCTAACCTCTACCCCTAAACCTAACCTCTACTCCAACCCTTAAACCTAACCTCTACCCCTAAACCTAACCTCCACCCCAACCCCTAAACATAACCTCTACCCCTAAACCTATCTACACCAACCCCTAAACCTAACCTCTACACCAACCCCTAAACCTAACCTCTACCCCTAAGCCTAACTTCTACCCCTAAACCTAACCTCTACCCCTAAACCTAACCTCTACCCCAACCCCTAAACCTAACCTCTACCCCTAAACCTAACCTCTACTCCAACCCCTAAACCTAACCTCTACCCCTAAAGATAACCTCTACACCCAACCCCTAAACCTAACCTCTACACCAACCCCTAAACCTAACCTCTACCCCTAAGCCTAACCTCTACCCCTAAACCTGACCTCTACCCCTAAACCTAACCTCTACACCAACCCCTAAACCTAACCTCTACACCAACCCCTAAACCTAACCTCTACCCCTAAGCCTAACCTCTACCCCTAAACCTAACCTCTACCCCTAAACCTAACCTCTACCCCAACCCCTAAACCTAACCTCTACCCCTAAACCTAACCTCTACTCCAACCCTTAAACCTAACCTCTACCCCTAAACCTAACCTCCACCCCAACCCCTAAACATAACCTCTACCCCTAAACCTAACCTCTACACCAACCCCTAAACCTAACCTCTACCGCTAAACCTAACCTCTACTCCAACCCTTAAACCTAACCTCTACCCCTAAACCTAACCTCCACCCCAACCCCTAAACATAACCTCTACCCCTAAACCTAACCTCTACACCAACCCCTAAACCTGACCTCTACCCCTAAACCTAACCTCTACACCAACCCCTAAACCTGACCTCTACCCCTAAACCTAACCTCTACACCAACCCCTAAACCTAACCTCTACACCAACCCCTAAACCTAACCTCTACCCCTAAGCCTAACCTCTACCCCTAAACCTAACCTCTACCGCTAAACCTAACCTCTACACCAACCCTTAAACCTAACCTCTCCCCCAACCCCTAAACCTAACCTCTACCTCAACCCCTAAGCCTACCCCTAAACCTAACTGTCACTATCAAACTCTGTTACTATTATTTCAACACTGTTTCTTTTGCACCCTCTAGTGGCCTCTACTGGCTACTACATCTGAAGCTCATTGCCCTCAACTGAAAGGTAATACACAGTAATGTGCTCAGCTATATTTTCATAAATTAATTAATAATTTCTGTATTTTCCTCACTTTATTTGACTTAAAATGACTTACTAAATTCAATTTTTGAGTGTGTGAGTTAAGTGAACCGCAACCTGGAATTTATTTCTCAAACTGACCATTTTAAGAACGGTGACAGCAGAGCGCAGTACATACTTGGGACTGTAATTAAGAAGTGCACTCCTCAAAAAAAAAAAAAAAAAACATTAAGCAAATTAAAAATGAAATGTACTGCAGCTGGATTGCAGTAGAAAAACTGACATTCATTAAACTTAGCTTTCAGATTGTGATAATGGAAAAGAATGGTTTGGAAATATCTAAAATATACACTACTGTGTTTACTGTGGTGTATTTGGATCAGTGTTGCTTGCTAGCACCATTTAATATTGAAATAACAGAACGAACTCACTGAAACTGAAACCTATTTTTAATTGAAACAATACATAGTTACTTAAGGAGGCTGTGTAGTCCAGTGGTTAAAGAAAAGGGCTTGTAACCAGGAGGTCCCGGTTCAAATCCCATCTCAGCCACAGACTCATTGTGTGACCCTGAACAAGTCACTTAACCTCCTTGTGCTCCGTCTTTCGGGTGAGACGTAGTTGTAAGTGACTCTGCAGTTGATGCATAGTTCACACACCCTAGTCTCTGTAAGTCGCCTTGGATAAAGGCATCTGCTAAATAAATAAATAATAATAATAATACTTACATGTACAGTAAAAAAAACATAAGAGCTGCCTGTGTTACATGCTCTCACACCAGGACTCCACTAACTAACACTGAGCATGCAAGCTGCATGGTGTAACATTCACCATGTTACAATTGGACACAATTAAGAGGGGCCGTCACCAAGTCCATACACAACACATACACAAAACATCTCAAATATAAACATGCTGAGTTCACTGCAGTCATCAGCTGCCCAGTTCACATATTCAACAGCATGAGACAACAAACAAGTGAGTACAGCCATTAAGCTACTGTTTTAGTATCACTTTAGTGTCTTAACAAGTTGTTGTATTTTAAGCAGTTGAATACGATAGCAACCGACTTGACAGACAGACAGACAGTCAAACAAACAGAAAAACAGCTTCTATATGCGACACATTATGACACAATCAATAACCTGCTGTGCTAAAGAAGGTCTTCAGGGAATTTCAACACAATGGGAAAGATGTTCTCTAGATATATGCTCAACTCTAAAGGACTTGTATAAATATTAGATTTCTCATTTTTTGGTAGAACTAAATAAATAAAGATATTTACAATTAAAGACATCAGTCTAAATAATAATCATTTAGAGGCAGGTCTGTCTGTCAATTCAATAAATCATTCATTTCAT
The DNA here is from genome assembly GCF_902713425.1 of Acipenser ruthenus. Taxonomy (NCBI): domain Eukaryota; kingdom Metazoa; phylum Chordata; class Actinopteri; order Acipenseriformes; family Acipenseridae; genus Acipenser; species Acipenser ruthenus. The sequence goes on along the minus strand of NC_081239.1, from coordinate 5,162,460 downwards.
TCCATTGGTGGCTGTCTCCTTTCTGAAATATATTAACATGAAACTGACTGACATAACATAAATAATACCAAAAAATATGAATACATATTTACCTGTTTATCTGTTCAATGATTGAGCTGCTCTAAGAAGGGAATAATCCTGAACACTTTCAGCAATGCTGCACTTTGTACTGTACATTGAACCAGCACTGCTAAACATACTCCACTTTATAGTGTAATAGAGCGATAAAGACTGAAACAAATATACAGGCAGTCGTAAAAGATGCACTCTGATTGCTCAGTCAGTTTCCATGTTAAACTGTGACAATATCAAGCACAGTCACACCTGAACTGCATCTTAAACACGGACTGCCTCATAGGAGGCTGTGTGGTCCAGTGGTTAAAGAAACGGGCTTGTAACCAAGAGATCTCCGGTTCAAATCCCACCTCAGCCACTGACTCATTGTGTGACCCTGAGCAAGTCACTTAACCTCCTTGTGCTCCGTCTTTCGGGTGAGACGTAATTGTAAGTGACTCTGCAGCTGATGCATAGTTCACACACCCTAGTATCTGTAAGTCGCCTTGGATAAAGGCGTCTGCTAAGTAAATAAACAAATAATAAATGGGTTTATATAGAAATCATAGCAGCTTTGCAGGTGAAAAACATCATGAGCAGTGCATGGGTTAGGGTTAGGGTTACAGAGAGAAGCTGGTTGAAATGGCTCTCAGTGTGTGGAGCAGTGCATGGGTTAGGGTTAGGGTTATAGAGAGAAGCTGGTTGAAATGGCTCTCAGTGTGTGGAGCAGTGCATGGGTTAGGGTTAGGGTTATATAGAGAAGCTGGTTGAAATGGCTCTCAGTGTGTGTTGCAGTGCATGGGTTAGGGTTAGGGTTATAGAGAGAAGCTGGTTGAAATGGCTCTCAGTGTATGTTGCAGTGCATTGGTTAGGGTTAGGGTTAGGGTTATAGAGAGAAGCTGGTTGAAATGGCTCTCAGTGTGTGTTGCAGTGCATGGGTTAGGGTTAGGGTTACAGAGAGAAGCTGGTTGAAATGGCTCTCAGTGTATGTTGCAGTGCATGGGTTAGGGTTAGGGTTATAGAGAGAAGCTGGTTGAAATGGCTCTCAGTGTGTGTTGCAGTGCATGGGTTAGGGTTAGGGTTATATAGAGAAGCTGGTTGAAATGGCTCTCAGTGTGTGTTGCAGTGCATGGGTTAGGGTTAGGGTTACAGAGAGAAGCTGGTTGAAATGGCTCTCCGTGTATGTTGCAGTGCATTGGTTAGGGTTAGGGTTAGGGTTATAGAGAGAAGCTGGTTGAAATGGCTCTCAGTGTGTGTTGCAGTGCATGGGTTAGGGTTAGGGTTACAGAGAGAAGCTGGTTGAAATGGCTCTCAGTGTATGTTGCAGTGCATGGGTTAGGGTTAGGGTTATAGAGAGAAGCTGGTTGAAATGGCTCTCAGTGTGTGGAGCAGTGCATTGGTTAGGGTTAGGGTTATTGAGAGAAGCTGGTTGAAATGGCTCTCAGTGTGTGGAGCAGTGCATGGGTTAGGGTTAGGGTTAGGGTTATAGAGAGAAGCTGGTTGAAATGGCTCTCAGTGTGTGGAGCAGTGCATGGGTTAGGGTTAGGGTTATAGAGAGAAGCTGGTTGAAATGGCTCTCAGTGTGTGGAGCAGTGCATGGGTTAGGGTTATAGAGAGAAGCTGGTTGAAATGGTTCTCAGTGTGTGTTGCAGTGCATGGGTTAGGGTTAGGGTTATAGAGAGAAGCTGGTTGAAATGGCTCTCAGTGTGTGGAGCAGTGCATGGGTTAGGGTTAGGGTTATAGAGAGAAGCTGGTTGAAATGGCTCTCAGTGTGTGGAGCAGTGCATGGGTTAGGGTTATAGAGAGAAGCTGGTTGAAATGGCTCTCAGTGTGTGTTGCAGTGCATGGGTTAGGGTTAGGGTTATAGAGAGAAGCTGGTTGAAATGGCTCTCAGTGTGTGGAGCAGTGCATGGGTTAGGGTTAGGGTTATAGAGAGAAGTTGGTTGAAATGGCTCTCAGTGTGTGTTGCAGTGTATGGACAATGGCAGGACACAGTATTGATTCATTACGATTGTAAGCAGAGAGCCTGTGGAGGCTGGCCTAAGGCCTGTCGGATGTAAGTGAATCAGAGGCAAGTCCAATCGACCCACTGCTGAATAATAATCCGAATTAGAACCAGAATTTCACTGACCTTTACTATGCTGTGTTAATAATAATTCAGACATTATCAAGGTTATGAAGTTTGCTGTGTATCACTCCATGCCTCTGAAGAGTAGCCAGTGTGACTGACATACAGAGCAGCCAATAGAAATCAGGGGTGTGCCCAAAACAAATGCTAAAACCTGAAACATCACTGAAAATGGGGGTTTAGTATTTCCCAAACCGGAGCCAGAAAGTGTAACATTTTATCATTTAGTTTTGGATTTACATGTTTACATTATCATCATTGTATTTAGGCTGCAAGCTCTATAGTTGCCCAGCCAATAGGAGTGGAGAGGAGGGGCGGAGACAGCAGTGATTCTGTCTTTGTTACATAGAGAGAGGCAAGCAGCTTGACAGAGTGCTCAGAGTTATTCAGATCTACCAGTTTAAAAGCGCTGATTGTAACTATTAAAGATACTAGTTTGTCATAAATATTAAAGCTGCAGAGGGTGTTTAGTGCTGGACCCGTGAACAGGCTCGAGTCTTAACCTCAGAAGCTCGATAGCATTCACAAACAGGCTCCTCTCCTAAATGATAATCTATGGGGTTTGACTCGATAGCGTTCACAAACAGGCTCCTCTCCTCAATGATAATCTATGGGGTTTGACTCGATAGCGTTCACAAACAGGCTCCTCTCCAGATCAATGATAATCTATGGGGTTTGACTCGATAGCGTTCACAAACAGGCTCCTCTCCTCAATGATAATCTATGGGGTTTGACTCGATAGCATTCACAAACAGGCTCCTCTCCTCAATGATAATCTATGGGGTTTGACTCGATAGCGTTCACAAACAGGCTCCTCTCCTCAATGATAATCTATGGGGTTTGACTCGATAGCGTTCACAAACAGGCTCCTCTCCTCAATGATAATCTATGGGGTTTGACTCGATAGTGTTCACAAACAGACTCCTCTCCTCAATGATAATCTATGGGGTTTGACTCGATAGCGTTCACAAACAGGCTCCTCTCCTCAATGATAATCTATGGGGTTTGACTCGATAGTGTTCACAAACAGACTCCTCTCCTCAATGATAATCTATGGGGTTTGACTCGATAGTGTTCACAAACAGGCTCCTCTCCAGCTCAATGATAATCTATGGGGTTTGACTCGATAGCGTTCACAAACAGACTCCTCTCCTCAATGATAATCTATGGGGTTTGACTCGATAGCGTTCACAAACAGGCTCCTCTCCTCAATGATAATCTATGGGGTTTGACTCGATAGCGTTCACAAACAGGCTCCTCTCCTCAATGATAATCTATGGGGTTTGACTCGATAGCGTTCACAAACAGGCTCCTCTCCTCAATGATAATCTATGGGGTTTGACTCGATAGTGTTCACAAACAGGCTCCTCTCCTCAATGATAATCTATGGGGTTTGACTCGATAGCGTTCACAAACAGGCTCCTCTCCTCAATGATAATCTATGGGGTTTGACTCGATAGTGTTCACAAACAGACTCCTCTCCAGCTCAATGATAATCTATGGGGTTTGACTCGATAGCGTTCACAAACAGACTCCTCTCCTCAATGATAATCTATGGGGTTTGACTCGATAGCGTTCACAAACAGGCTCCTCTCCTCAATGATAATCTATGGGGTTTGACTCGATAGTGTTCACAAACAGGCTCCTCTCCAGATCAATGATAATCTATGGGGTTTGACTCGATAGCGTTCACAAACAGACTCCTCTCCTCAATGATAATCTATGGGGTTTGACTCGATAGTGTTCACAAACAGGCTCCTCTCCAGCTCAATGATAATCTATGGGGTTTGACTCGATAGCGTTCACAAACAGACTCCTCTCCTCAATGATAATCTATGGGGTTTGACTCGATAGCATTCACAAACAGGCTCCTCTCCAGATCAATGATAATCTATGGGGTTTGACTCGATAGCGTTCACAAACAGGCTCCTCTCCTCAATGATAATCTATGGGGTTTGACTCGATAGCGTTCACAAACAGGCTCCTCTCCTCAATGATAATCTATGGGGTTTGACTCGATAGCGTTCACAAACAGGCTCCTCTCCTCAATGATAATCTATGGGGTTTGACTCGATAGCGTTCACAAACAGGCTCCTCTCCTCAATGATAATCTATGGGGTTTGACTCGATAGCGTTCACAAACAGACTCCTCTCCTCAATGATAATCTATGGGGTTTGACTCGATAGCGTTCACAAACAGACTCCTCTCCTCAATGATAATCTATGGGGTTTGACTCGATAGCGTTCACAAACAGGCTCCTCTCCCCAATGATAATCTATGGGGTTTGACTCGATAGCGTTCACAAACAGACTCCTCTCCTCAATGATAATCTATGGGGTTTGACTCGATAGCGCTCACAAACAGGCTCCTCTCTTCAATGATAATCAATGGCGTTTGAGCTCCTGGTTAAAAATAGATAAAAAACACTTGCACACCTTTTTTTCCATTGCAGTGTTTCACACTATGTGGAGTCACATCATTTAATTAATTGATTCCAGCTCCTCGGACTACATAGCTACTGATTTACCTTTCTCACTGTAAACCACATCCCATTGACCAGTATCACTTCTCATCTCAATCACAGACTGTGTCTTCATTGCATTGCTCTTTCTCACTGTAAACCAAATACCATTGACCAGTATCACTTCTCATCTCAATCACAGACTGTGTCTTCATTGCATTGCTCTTTCTCACTGTAAACCACATCCCATTGACCAGGATCACTTCTCATCTCAATCACAAACTGTGTCTTCATTGCATTGCTCTCTCACTGTAAACAACATCCCATTGACCAGGATCACTTCTCATCTCAATCACAAACTGTGTCTTCATTGCATTGCTCTCTCACTGTAAACAACATCCCATTGACAAGTATCACTTCTCATCTCAATCACAGACTGTATCTTCAATGCATTGCTCTTTCTCACTGTAAACCACATACCATTGACCAGTATCACTTCTCATCTCAATCACAGACTGTGTCTTCATTGCATTGCTCTTTCTCACTGTAAACCACATACCATTGACCAGTATCACTTCTCATCTCAATCACAGACTGTGTCTTCATTGCATTGCTCTTTCTCACTGTAAACCACATCCCATTGACCAGTATCACTTCTCATCTCAATCACAGACTGTGTCTTCATTGCATTGCTCTTTCTCACTGTAAACCACATCCCATTGACCAGGATCACTTCTCATCTCAATCACAAACTGTGTCTTCATTGCATTGCTCTCTCACTGTAAACAACATCCCATTGACAAGTATCACTTCTCATCTCAATCACAGACTGTATCTTCATTGCATTGCTCTTTCTCACTGTAAACCACATCCCATTGACCAGTATCACTGCTCATCTCAATCACAGACTGTGTCTTCCTCATTACATTGCTCATTAACAAACCAAGTCTGTAAGTGCTCTGGCTTTTCTGTTTCGTACAACATCATGGATCGTTATCGCTGTGTCAGCTGTTTGACAATGTGGGCAATAATCCTTCCACTATCAGTGTACTAGAGAGGCCATTTTGAAAAAAGCTTTGAAACACACTTTAAAGTTATAAGTGTAAAAAGTTGTCAGGATTTTAACAATGCAAAGAATAATTACAGGTACGTATTTAAACAGCTGTAGCAGCACGCGGGGACGGGTAACGCTAGATTTTTCAGAACCACGCTACTTACTGTTGAAGAGAGCTGTTCTATTAGCTATTGTAACTTTAAACACACAGATTTAGAGTCTGCTTACCTGCTTTCACTTTCACCTGCACTCTGTCCTTGTGCTTCAGTTCAGCTCTTTAAGAATAAATAGAAACAGCTTTTTAAACCGCATCAGTACAGCTGAGTTTAGATATGAGAAGTGTATTCTAAAGATTTACACACTCTGAAAAGAACTTCCCATCTGTTTGATCAGCTTTCTAGGCTGAAGTAGCCTGTCTAAAGCTAAAGTACAGGTCAAAGTACAATTCCTGGTTTTATTGCACCGTTACCTGAGAAACAGCCCTTGAGGAACACACCCACACACTGTCTGCCAGTGAAAGAATGTGTACCTGGTTCAGACACGCCTCATAAAACAAACCAACACATGATCCTTTTCACAGAACTGGAGCTCATGAGTGATTTAAAGTCTATTCTGGAAAATTAAAAAATAAATAGTAATAAAATGTTTCTGTTTTTTTTCTTCAGCTAACAGTCAATTTTCAACACAAGTGGATACGGTTCTGTAGATATGTGTAAAAGTGTAACACACACACTAATACTAAATAGTGATAACCTGGCATATGCATTCCCATTGAGATTACAGGAGAGTGGAAAAGAGAAGGAGGGGAGGGGAGAGAGAGAGGGAAGGCGACAGAGGGTGGAAGAGCGTGGAAGGGAGATGGGTTTGAGGGAGAGGAGAACACAAAGAAACAGGGAGGGGAGAAGAGAGAAGGAGAGGTTAGGGTTTGAAGAGAGAAGGAGAGGTTAGGGTTAGGGTTAGAAGTGAGAAGGAGAGGTTAGGGTTAGAAGAGAGAAGGAGAGGTTAGGGTTAGAAGAGAGAAGGAGAGGTTAGGGTTAGAAGAGAGAAGGAGAGGTTAGGGTTAGGGTTTGAAGAGAGAAGGAGAGGTTAGGGTTAGAAGAGAGAAGGAGAGGTTAGGGTTAGGGTTAGAAGTGAGAAGGAGAGGTTAGTGTGAGAAGAGAGAAGGAGAGGTTAGGGTTTGAAGAGAGGAGAGGTTAGGGTTAGGGTTTGAAGAGAGAAGGAGAGGGAAAGGCAGATCTGGATTTCTAATCTCTTACAATGTTGTTCTAAAGAATGCTCATGCCAAAGTGTAAGACAGAGGTGCAGGAAAGTGAACTGAAGGTGTTAAAAACTATGGGTTAATATTACTGCACATGTGGTCTATGTTCTCAAAATAAGCTCGAGATAGCAATGCCTAGTAACCAACTCCCTGATATGAAACAATTGCACCATATCTCAGGGAAATAGATGCTAATCACAGAAACTACCAACAGTGTCCTGATCGTAAAATAGGCTGTAAAATAAGTTGTAAAGTAAGCTGAAGAAGGAGTTTAGATCACAAGGTCACGTAGTGAGAGGGTGTGTAAGAAGTGATTGAGGAATAGGTTAGTGAGCAGCCGTAGAAGAGGAGCAGCGATAGAAGACCATCTGTTCCAGTGACTCTGTGTGCCTGTGAGTCTCTGTGTGTCTCTGTTCCAGTGTCTTTGTTTGTCTCTGCCCTCACAGACTAATGGAACTGTATTGTGTTCTCTCTGTACTAGATTGCTGATGCATTTACAGTCTGTGTAACTGCATAAATGATCACATTACTGAAACAGAAAATAATCCCAATTTGAATATATACTGAGCATCAAAAGAAACAGATCACTTATATTTGAGCATCAAAAAGAAACGTATCACTTATATTTGGATAAAATTCACTACGTGATCGAAAAATGGTAAACTCTGTTTCAGAGCAGGTGCAGTGACTTTTTATTGTGCTGATTAACAATTGACATCAAGAAGATGCTGCAAAATGATCTCTCAATCTTGGGCAGGTATTGTGACTCTTGGTCTCCCAGTTGGTAGCTCTGTCATTGACAGTGTGTGTCTGGTTATACCATCTCGCCAGGTTTGAAACTGCTGTCTGTGCGCACCCAAGACGGCGAGCCACAGTACGCTGGCTTCGCTGATCGCATGAAGGCGCTGCTCTCTTGACAGACGTGGCATATCGGTATTTTTCTGTGATTTTCTTTATTGCTTTTATTCAAGCCTGCAATCAACGTGTCATCAATGTCCATCATTTATATACCTTATTTTTTTCGAAAGTAAATGTGTTATAATAGTGATAAGTTTCTTTTGATGCTCGGTATATATATGTATACATTTTATAATTATAATTTAAAGCACTATAGTGTCGAAGCATTTAAAATCATTTAAAATAGATCAATACAATGGGCCCCCACATTGTAACGTCCCTGTGCTGCCACTCCACTTGTGTCACTGAAGTAGGGCTGCCAGCTGGACCTATAATTCAGGAACACTTTGGGACAGGACGGGGTTTATAAGCTGCCCTTAAACTGACAGGAATATACACGCGAATTGAGCGCTAAACACGTGCTTCATTTATACTGCTTCTTAATTATCCGAATCAGTGTGATAATACAAATCTTACAAAATAAAAAATCGCATCTTGAATAAACACGTGTGTAGATTTATTCAAGATACTTTTCTATTTTGTAAAATTAGTATTTCCGTTATCAATATTTAAAAGTTGCTATTTATATCCTGTTAGTTAGTAATCTATAGCTCTAATTTACACTGACTCTCCCAATTAAATAATAACACTGATCAGGTGTTCACGCTGTCTGGAGTCAGTAATAGCCAACAGCTGCTCAGTATTAACGGTTTGAGTGGGAGAAGGCGATGTACTATTAGAAACTATAAAGAAACTTTAAAATATATATATTTAAAACTATTAATGCAATAAATAAATATTGATGATGGTCCTTATTTATTTATTTAATTTGTTAAAAGCTATATTGTATTGCCATGCTGCCTCGATATAATTAATCGACAGAATCAATTTAGCAAAGGTTTAGCGCTGAATTCACGTGCTGATTTCCTTCAGTTTCAAGGCAGCTTCAAACCCGGCTCTGCCTCGCAGTGTTCCAGAAGTATGGGGCGAGGAGGCCACCCTATACTAAAGACTCTGCTTCTCCTGAATGAATACACTTGGTACAGACCGGGGACAACAACTATAGACACAAATACAGCTTTACCGAAAGTACTGTTGGGAGCAGTAATATAAATGCAGAGTAGTGTATGAGAATATTTACCTTTGTTTCCATAGTGATGGGTCGCTTCTCTCCAGCCGTCGTTTTTTTTCTATCAAATACGGGCAGTTAAACTAAAAATCTATTAAGCTAATAGAAGTAATGTTTTATTATATATTTATTTTATTTTAAACACCAATATTATATTCAATTTCTTTTTAAAACAAAAATAAGCGCCTCTTGCCATCTTCCCGTCGACGCCGTTGTTCGTTAAATTTGAATTTTGAATGATGAGCCGCGCCCAGTGCCCGCGCGCTCAGCGGCGGCTCTCTGAACACGTCACTGCAGCCCTGCAGCCCCGTTAAACCCCCGTGCAAAGAGGGATGCTGGTGAGCATCTTGATAGCAAACACGGAGCCCGACCCTTTGAAAAGCTTCCTGCAGCAGTATAGCATGATAACAATTTAGAAACGCCGCCTAACTTTTATTATAGCCTCCTATAGTCTTATCAGATTGCATCTGGGCAAAGTATAATCCATAACTGAGTTTGAACAAATACCACAATTATTGAACTGGATCGTTTAAGTACTTAAAGGCTGTTTTTTGAAGGGTGTTTATAAACATTCTCTTAGGTTAATCCCTGCTTTGAAAAATGAAAATAAACATCAAAGCCTCTCTGAATCAGTTGAAAACAGGTTTAATTGTTAAAGGGATGGTTGCTAACAACATCATGTGACCTGTTTTGCACTTCCATTAGCAAGGTCTCAGATGTGCACCTTTCACAGAAACATGTGTTACAGCAAACTCGTGACAACATTTAAAATACCTGCTAAATCAGGTACATGCCTTACTCTCAGGAAGTCTCTTACACTTGCAGCTCTATAAAGCTATGGGAACAGCACAATGCAAACAGTCTACCAGCAATGAGGACAGATCTAACAGCATTGGACAGGCATGATAGTGCTGCACATGGAGCAGGTGCACAGCAGCAAGGACAGGCATGATAGTGCTGCACATGGAGCAGGTGCACAGCAGCAAGGACAGGCATGATAGTGCTGCACATGGAGCAGGTGCACAGCAGCAAGGACAGGCATGATAGTGCAGCACATGGAGCAGGTGCACAGCAGCAAGGACAGGCATGATAGTGCTGCACATGGAGCAGGTGCACAGCAGCAAGGACAGGCATGATAGTGCTGCACATGGAGCAGGTGCACAGCAGCAAGGACAGGCATGATAGTGCTGCACGTGGAGCAGGTGCACAGCAGCAAGGACAGGCATGATAGTGCTGCACGTGGAGCAGGTGCACAGCAGCAAGGACAGGCATGATAGTGCTGCACATGGAGCAGGTGCACAGCAGCAAGGACAGGCATGATAGTGCTGCACGTGGAGCAGGTGCACAGCAGCAAGGACAGGCATGATAGTGCTGCACATGGAGCAGGTGCACAGCAGCAAGGACAGGCATGATAGTGCTGCACATGGAGCAGGTGCACAGCAGCAAGGACAGGCATGATAGTGCTGCACGTGGAGCAGGTGCACAGCAGCAAGGACAGGCATGATAGTGCTGCACATGGAGCAGGTGCACAGCAGCAAGGACAGGCATGATAGTGCTGCACGTGGAGCAGGTGCACAGCAGCAAGGACAGGCATGCTGGTTCAGCTGCTCCAAGATATCAGAGTGGATCAGCAATGGCAAAACAAAGGGGTTGATTTATTGTCGAGTTTCTCTGTAGGATTGCTGTGTTTTTCAGTCATTATTTTTCCAAATTTATTCCAGTTCCACTCCAGTCTCTGGTAATGCAGCGCTATTCCAGTTCCACTCCAGTCTCTGGTAATGCAGCACTATTCCAGTTCCACTCCAGTCTATGGTAATGCAGCACTATTCCAGTTCCACTCCAGTCTATGGTAATGCAGCACTATTCCAGTTCCACTCCAGTCTCTGGTAATGCAGCACTATTCCAGTTCCACTCCAGTCTATGGTAATGCAGCACTATTCCAGTTCCACTCCAGTCTCTGGTAATGCAGCACTATTCCAGTTCCACTCCAGTCTCTGGTAATGCAGCACTATTCCAGTTCCACTCCAGTCTCTGGTAATGCAGCACTATTCCAGTTCCACTCCAGTGTGCTGCACACGGCTGGAGAGCTCAATCCCCTCTGCTGACTGCTCCTGATCCTGATCCGAGGTTTTCCTGAGACAGATGTCAGAGACACACAAGGAGGGCTCAGAGTTTAACTGCAGCAATAACAAAAGCTTTAAAGGATGATGACACGTCTAGGCTTCAGAGTAATCAAGTCCCATTGAAATCACAGAGTGCATTTCAGGGTAAGGAGCAGCTGTGTATCAACTGTAAAGACACTCTGTGGAGGCAGCAGCTTTGTGACATTACTGACAAAGGGTTATTATCAATACTCTAGATTGAAGAATCAAAGAATAAAGATTATGAGTCAAATATGTCAAAGCCTTAGATCTTTATCATCTGGAAACCAAAAAGCCAAATTAACCCAGTATAGCATCTTAGGACACAGGTCTAAGTGAAGGGTACTGTTAAGAGTTTGTAAGAGGGATTTTTAAAGAGTGAATCAGAAAGTTTCCATCTCCATTTTCAGTGCTGTAAAGGATGATGACAGGTAGAGATAGCGAGTGCTGCCCCCTGTCTGTACACATACTGGATAATACTGACTTACCTTGACTTACCACCAGCGAGACACGGGGAACCTGGAAAAATATATACAGATTGTTCAGTTTGTTTCTTATAATTGTGTTAACAAAAATAAATACAAACTTGCAAAATGTTTATTTTGTAAATGAGCTGTGCATGTTTAATGATGAAATAATGATTCTTAATGAACTCTCTCTAAGACTGGGCTGTGCTGTTTAAGAAGAAGCCTGCATGTGTGCTGTGACAGGCCAGGTGAAATGTGTGCACTGACTGGGAGTCTCACCTTGGATCCTGCAGTATTGAAGGAGCAGCAGAGTGAACACAATGAAATGAATCAGAGTGAAGCTCACTCTGTAGCCAATAGCAACAGCGCTGTGCCAGGACGCTGGGGGAAGGAAGGTACAGTATGAGTGTGTGCGAGTGACTTCCATACACCTTGACTGAGCTGATAGGGATTCAAGAACATTACCCTGCTCACACTCGCTCTGTCACTCGAATGGCTGTCTGCTGTAACTGCATTTTATTTGAACCATCATTTTATAAGATACACAGTCAGGGAATCAATGTGATTTCATTTGATTGATTGTCAAAAAGCAGAAAATAATGATTTGTTTAAAATGTATTCTAACCCATACATGAAGCTAAAACATTAGTGGGAAATATACACCACTGAATTTGCAAGGTGTAAAAACAGTGTCTGTACTGTGCAGTATTTGTTAACAATCCATTGTGTTGTAATCGCTGGTAATTCTGTAGTCTGTTTATTCTGTTTCTCCAGGGAATGGGAATATAATGGGATCACAATGTGACCTATTTTACTGTGAGATCACTTTCAATCATCAAGGATAGTCATTTAGGACAGGTTTGTAATCTTACTTTGTAGTTCAATGTGTAACTCCTGGCTGCTCTTCTTCACTCCCTGTGACTCCACAGCACACGTGTAGCTCCCAGTGTGGCTCTTCTCAGTGCTGGCTATACTGTACAGTGCAGAGTCAGTGCTGTTAGTCACAGGCTCCCCGTCTCTCACAATGGTGTAGTGGAGTTCAGGGCGGGGGGTTTTGTTCACTGCTGTCTCACAGGTCAGGTTAAGAGCCTCTCCCTCCTTCACTGTGGCTCCTGGAGAGGCTGTCAGAGTCACCCTGGAGAACAGAGCTAAGAAAAGATGACATGAAGACAGGTTAGTGATTGTGAAGCTGTCTGACCAAGATATTCAAATCAATCAGAACCAGCATATTCCAGAGTGGGATTCCCCCAGAGCCCCCTGCTCCTTAGAGAGAGGCAGTGCTGGAGTATAGAGGCTCCTTAGAGAGACAGAGGCAGGGCTGGAGTATAGAGGCTCCTTAGAGAGACAGAGGCAGTGCTGGAGTATAGAGGCTCCTTAGAGAGACAGAGGCAGTGCTGGAGTATAGAGGCTCCTTAGAGAGACAGAGGCAGTGCTGGAGTATAGAGGCTCCTTAGAGAGACAGAGGCAGTGCTGGAGTATAGAGGCTCCTTAGAGAGACAGAGGCAGTGCTGGAGTATAGAGGCTCCTTAGAGAGACAGAGGCAGTGCTGGACTATAGAGGCTACTTAGAGAGACAGAGGCAGTGCTGGAGTATAGAGGCTCCTTAGAGAGACAGAGGCGGTGCTGGAGTATAGAGGCTCCTTAGAGAGACAGAGGCAGTGCTGGAGTATAGAGGCTCCTTAGCGAGACAGAGGCAGTGCTGGAGTATAGAGGCTCCTTAGCGAGACAGAGGCAGTGCTGGAGTATAGAGGCTCCTTAGCGAGACAGAGGCAGTGCTGGAGTATAGAGGCTCCTTAGCGAGACAGAGGCAGTGCTGGAGTATAGAGGCTCCTTAGAGAGACAGAGGCAGTGCTGGAGTATAGAGTCTCCTTAGAGAGACAGAGGCAGTGCTGGAGTATAGAGGCTCTTTATCGCTTTGCCTGTAAAGGTAACACCAAATGTTTCAGTCAAGACAGGAACAAGCTATAAACACACCACTGAAACATCCCACAGCACCCTGCCCCCTCCCCTCCCTAGGTTCTAAACCCTTAGATATATCTGCACTGATAATCTGCAAGTCATTCAAACACAGCTATGAAGCATAATGAGTTGAGTCCTCACTTACAACAGTGTTAGTCATGAGTTTAAGTCCCACTCAAATCATTAAATTAATATGTCTTTGTGTTTTTTTTCTTGGTATTCAAAAATCAGCAATGAGATTATTATTGTTTTTTATATGCTTTGTCATGGTGTTCTATATATCAGATATTGCTTTGATTTTAGCTACTGTGTGGTAGAGTAGTTGAGAAACTTAGATATTTTAGTAGACAGAGAAGCACAGAGAGGAATATAATTAGAAATAGAGAATTAGAGAAATGCTGGAGGATTGAGGATCCCAATCACCTCTAGAAGAACCAAACAGCACCCCCTACTGCTGAGGGCAAAGCTTTAGTGAAAAGGAAGGAGATTCTGTATTACTCACCAGTTACATTTACCCAGATGGGATCGCTGTATTGTGAGTAAGACGTGTTCCTGCCCCGTCCAGCTCCACACCGGTACTCTCCACTGTGGGACAGAGCAGCAGCACTGATTGTGTATCCGGCTCCAGTTCCACTGCTGCTGTCAGTCTGGTACACTGGAGCTCCCTGCCTGTCTTTGTACCAGAGATATCTCCAGCCACCAGAGCCCCCCTCAACCACACAGCTCAGGGTGACCGTGTCTCCTTCAAATATCTCTCCTGCAGGCTCCCGGGTCAGGGCAGGCTTTGGTCGTCCCTCTGAAATACAGAAAATGACAAATAAGGGCTCCTGTTTCCCTCAATTTGAGTGGCTTTGGGTAGCACGATAACACAGTAAATATTTTTTACTTAAAAAAAACGAATTACTAGAAAATTTGAATAATTATAAAGAAAATACATGAATCTACTGGAATTACTTTTAATGTACTTGTTATTAATAAAAAGTATTTATAACAGCCATTACTAGGAAGTCTACAAAGTCGTCCATTCTTCAAGATGATATTCTACTAATGCCTTGTATCACTTCCTTTAACTGGATGAAGTATTACTGTTTCCAGTGCAGCTCCAATCAGTAACTGTTCTGTTCTGACACAAAGATAGTGTGAAAGATAAGAGGACAGAAATCCACAGGACTGAATGAATAGAATAACTTCCTATTAAAACAGCCCATATGAAACTGTTATATTTATCCTTCAGTCCTGGGTAATTCTGTACTCCAATCTTAGTAATAAAAAACATTTTAGAGTTAAGATACTTCCATCCCTCGGGCCTCTACAGTTAATTTCCATTACAGTTAATGTAACAGCAGCTCTGAGAGGAGAGGACTGTGGTTAACATTGCTGTCTCTGAGGGGTCTGTATTGAGAGCACTGCTCTGTATTCAGCTGGGATAATAAACTCACCAGACACAGTCAGTGTAACAGGATCGCTGTGTTAATAAACTCACCAGACACAGTCAGTGTAACAGGATCGCTGTGTTAATAAACTCACCAGACACAGTCAGTGTAACAGGATCGCTGTGTTAATAAACTCACCAGACACAGTCAGTGTAACAGGATCGCTGTGTTAATAAACTCACCAGACACAGTCAGTGTAACAGGATCGCTGTGTTAATAAACTCACCAGACACAGTCAGTGTAACAGGATCGCTGTGTTAATAAACTCACCAGACACAGTCAGTGTAACAGGATCGCTGTGTTAATAAACTCACCAGACACAGTCAGTGTAACAGGATCGCTGTGTTAATAAACTCACCAGACACAGTCAGTGTAACAGGATCGCTGTGTTAATAAACTCAGACACAGTCAGTGTAACAGGATCGCTGTGTTAATAAACTCACCAGACACAGTCAGTGTAACAGGATCGCTGTGTTAATAAACTCACCAGACACAGTCAGTGTAACAGGATCGCTGTGTTAATAAACTCAGACACAGTCAGTGTAACAGGATCGCTGTGTTAATAAACTCACCAGACACAGTCAGTGTAACAGGATCGCTGTGTTAATAAACTCACCAGACACAGTCAGTGTAACAGGATCGCTGTGTTAATAAACTCACCAGACACAGTCAGTGTAACAGGGTCACTGTGTTAATAAACTCACCAGACACAGCCAGTGTAACAGGATTGCTGTGTTAATAAACTCACCAGACACAGTCAGTGTAACAGGATCACTGCGCTGAGAGGAACGTGGTGGCTCTCCTCTTTGTGCCTCACACTGGTACTGTCCACTATGAGACTGAGTGACAGGGCTGAGTGTGTATCTGGCTCCAGTGGTGCCTCTGATCTGCACTGTGCCTCCTTGACTGCTCTTGTACCAGAGATATTGGAAGCCAGTGAAACCCCCCTCAACCCCACAGCTCAGGGTGACAGTCTCTCCAGTGTACAGCTCCCCCCATTGAGGACTGCTGGTCAGCACAGCCTTCGGCAGCTCTGGGTAAAGAAAGGAAACAAGGCATGTTAGGAACACAGACCTGCCTGCCAAGGTCAGAAATAAAACCCAGTTCAGCATGACCTGCACCCACAGGCTCCGTTCACATGGACTTGTTAACTGTGGTGGTCTCTAATAAAAGCAGCTCGATGTTCCTGTCTCTCAGGGGTATCGAGGGCATAGCTCTGGATTCTTGTAACATTTGTAGATTTTCTCTGTCTGTGAATTTGTTCTCTTGGTTGATTAGCCCTTATTTCCACACATAGACAGACAGTGCTGGACAGCACAGAGCAACAGACCTATTCACAGCATGTGTAAACATGCATGATAATTCAAAATAATTATGTATTACCATTAGACGTTAACAAAGGACTGACTGATTCATAATTAAACTTAGTGTTTCATAAAAAAAATGTTGACATGGATGACAAAAGCATGGATTCTATTTGTTTTTGTTTATAAATAAATGTTGGGGCACATTAGAAAATATGTAATTCAAAAGCATACGTTGTCTGTATTAAAATGTATTGTTTAATAATAATAATAATAATAATAATAATAATAATAATAATAATAATAATAATAATAATAATAATAATATAAAGAGAGCCTGAGAGATGGGATGTGAATCAGATAATGTGGAGGCATATCAGCAATGTTAACATTCACTATTAATACCAGTAGTATTAGTAGTAGGGACTTCAGACTTATTAGCACAGCCCCACATCAATTACAGTACATGAACCCTCCTAATAAAGCAGGTGAATCTAATATGTGATTGTATTGAAGGCACTCCAGCAGCATATCACTGTGTTTTTACTGACATGTCAATGGTTCTGATTCACTGTGTTGCTGCTCCTGTGTTGCGTTTATAATTATGATTCATTATCACTCTGAATGATACTTTGCTGCTGCTTTGATTTTTAATATAATAATATAACTCACATGACTTAAATACTTTGTGTCTTTCTTGGCTATTCTGTTTCATACTGTGTGTGTGTCACAGTAAAGTGAACAGGTAGGTATTCTATTTAAAACTATTTAATTTGAGCAGAATCTCTTCTGTGGTATAATCTGCAGTGTAATAATGTATAGAACAAATTTCTTATATCCAATCTGTACCCACCCTTTCTAGGGAGGGGTTACACATGATTAAAGATACAGTTTGCAATGGCAATACACATTCTATTACTACCACAATCAAATAGAAATACATTTGGAGAAAATAGGGCTTGATCATCAGTACTGACAAGCATTCAGTGTATCTTTGGTGTGGCCTCTTTCTGCTTTATTACAGCTTCTACACTACTCAGAGTATGAAAGATACTCAGACTAGGAAGAGCTTTCATATCAGAAAACTTTGCTAGAACCCGTTACTTCAGCACCTGAGTTGTGTTGAGAACATTAACACAGCTGGAATAGACTCCAGTGTGAATGTATCTGTGAGACATTACAGACAGAGAAGGGGGTGAGGACTCTCTCTGTTAGAATGAACCTACCTCTCACTGACACCCGCACCTCTGCAGAGTCACATTAACACAGCTGGAATAGACTCCAGTGTGAATGTATCTGTGAGACATTACAGACAGAAAAGGGGGTGAGGACTCTCTGTTAGAATGAACCTACCTCTCACTGACACCCGCACCTCTGCAGAGTCACATTAACACAGCTGGAATAGACTCCGGTGTGAATGTATCTGTGAGACATTACAGACAGAGAAGGGGGTGAGGACTCTCTCTGTTAGAATGAACCTACCTCTCACTGACACCCGCACCTCTGCAGAGTCACATTAACACAGCTGGAATAGACTCCAGTGTGAATGTATCTGTGAGACATTACAGAAAGAGAAGGGGGTGAGGACTCTCTGTTAGAATGAACCTACCTCTCACTGACACCCGCACCTCTGCAGAGTCACATTAACACAGCTGGAATAGACTCCAGTGTGAATGTATCTGTGAGACATTACAGACAGAGAAGGGGTGAGGACTCTCTCTGTTAGAATGAACCTACCTCTCACTGACACCCGCACCTCTGCAGAGTCACATTAACACAGCTGGAATAGACTCCAGTGTGAATGTATCTGTGAGAAATTACAGACAGAGAAGGGGGTGAGGACTCTCTCTGTTAGAATGAACCTACCTCTCACTGACACCCGCACCTCTGCAGAGTCACATAAACACAGCTGGAATAGACTCCAGTGTGAATGTATCTGTGAGACATTACAGACAGAGAAGGGGGTGAGGACTCTCTCTGTTAGAATGAACCTACCTCTCACTGACACCTGCACCTCTGTAGAGTCACATTAACACAGCTGGAATAGACTCCAGTGTGAATGTATCTGTGAGACATTACAGACAGAGAAGGGGTTGAGGACTCTCTCTGTTAGAATGAACCTACCTCTCACTGACACCCGCACCTCTGCAGAGTCACATTAACACAGCTGGAATAGACTCCGGTGTGAATGTATCTGTGAGACATTACAGACAGAGAAGGGGTGAGGACTCTCTCTGTTAGAATGAACCTACCTCTCACTGACACCCGCACCTCTGTAGAGTCATCAGAGTATGGGGAGGAGTCCCACCTCCACTCCGCTGTGCACTTGTAGGACCCCTCGTCACTCTTTGAAACATGATCCAAACTCAGCTCCTTGCCAGCCCAGGAATGTAACTCTCTATTATATTTATAAAATATAACCCTGGTAGCTTTATAACCATCGCGGATAAGACACCTCAGAGTCAGAGTGTCTCCCTCAAACACAGGCTGTGAGGGAGTCTGCAGGATCACCCATCCATCTGAAAAGACAGAAAGAGTTCAGATCAGCAGTGCTGAGAGAAGGGTCAGGATTGAGGAGTCTGCAGGATCACCCATTGATCTGAAAAGACAGACAGAGTTCAGATCAGCAGGGCTGAGAGACGGGTCAGGATTGAGGAGTCTGCAGGATCATCCATTGATCTGAAAAGACAGAAAGAGTTCAGATCAGCAGGGCTGAGAGACGGGTCAGGATTGAGGAGTCTGCAGGATCACCCATTGATCTGAAAAGACAGAAAGAGTTCAGATCAGCAGGGCTGAGAGACGGGTCAGGATTGAGGAGTCTGCAGGATCACCCATTGATCTGAACTCTTTCTGTCTTTTCAGATCAGCAGGGCTGAGAGACGGGTCAGGATTGAGGAGTCTGCAGGATCACCCATTGATCTGAAAAGACAGAAAGAGTTCAGATCAGCAGGGCTGAGAGACGGGTCAGGATTGAGGAGGCTGCAGGATCACCCATTGATCTGAAAAGACAGAGTTCAAATCAGCAGGGCTGAGAGACGGGTCAGGATTGAGGAGTGTAATAAAGAGAGAAAGAGTCGATGTTGTAAATCTCCCTCCCGGTCGGAAAGGACGCTGTGTAAGGTCGGTGGTGCCTCCTAGATGGACTGCCTCGGTGGTAGGCAGAAACCGGAAGGTGACCATATTAGGGGGAGCGCATAGTTGCACGTACCCAGAAAGACTCAATTGCAATCAGCTGCGGGACGGCCCTCTATTGGAGAAACCATGGCGATGGGTTGATTGCAGGGAGGGCTTTGTGGGTACAAAGGGGAAGCAGCTACGTCAATGTCGCCTTGCCCTGACGAACGTAACAGACGGCCGGTGCCGGTAGTATTTGTTTTGATTTTGTGTTACGGTTTTGTGTTCTGTGTTTTGCAGAGGAGGATTGAGCATGATCACCAGAGCACTTCCCAACATTTTCACCACGTCCAGTTCTCACCCTTGCGGCACGGAGAACGGCGGATTATCAAAGACTATTGGATTATTGTTTTGTTTTAAAAAAGTATTATTTTTGGGTTTGCAAAGCCCGCCGTGTACCCCCTGATACCATTGTTGGTAGAGGGGTGGATCTTTTGTTTACTTTTTAATAAACACTGACTATTTTTGGGATATATATTGTTTGGACAGACTTCTGTTTAGAACACATAATTGCACCTGATGACAAGGAGGCTGCAGTTTTACACAAACATGTTTATAATGCTTTTTTTATCTCATCATGTTATAATGTATTATTCCCTATTATGAGCTATACAGACTTCCTACAGCGTTAAGAAAGACTATTGTAGGAAACTATTTTGCCCCAAGTGTAGATACCCCTTGATTTATATTTAAGGCTCTTTGATCCCCAAAGGACGGAACATAAGACATGAATATGAAATCCTGTAGCAGGGTCTTGTCACTTTGTAGGAACTCATATGGAATCTTTCAAACACACAGCCTGAAAATATTCTTTCTGTAAAACAAAATGTTAGATATCCCAACACCTGGGATCTGGATAACTGCAGAGAAAAGACAATCCTGCTCCACTCATTTGAAGCTTATTTCAATATGAGCATTTGCTCAGCTGGTACTTGAAAACAGCAGTGTGAGCAGAAACAATTCATACTGACTGGAGATCCAGAGACCGCTTTACTCAAATCAGCAAGCCGATCAGAAGCTTACAATACCCTCTCAGCCAATCCGAGTGCAGGACTATTCAACAGGGTCTGAATATTATCTAGAATGTAAATGACTTACATGACACAGTTAGGTTGACAGCATTACTGCGCTCCTGTCCTGATGCAGACTCACACCAGTACACTCCGCTGTGAGAATGCCGAGCTTTACTGATTGTGCAGCTGTCCCCATATCTCCTGCTGTATTGACCACTGCACCCTGCCTCTTCACGTCCATCTCTGTACTGTTTAAACCTCCAGCCAGCAGAGTCCCCCTCCACCTCACAGCTCAGGGTGACTGTCTCTCCTGTGAATATCTGTGACCAGGCAGGTTGCAGGGTCAGGACAGCCTGAGGATGACCCTCTGAAACAGAGAACAGGAAAGGATTAGGACACATTCCCCTACAATCAGTTAGTAGAGAGATTCCAGCTCCCCAGCAGCATCTCTGCAGTGATACAGTAGGAATAGCAGCAGTGTGACCCATTGCAGGCTCTACTTGTGAGTTTTGAGTGAAAAGCTCTACCTGTCAGTCTGCTATCTCCTCCTGGATGCATTTGCATCACCTCAAACTCAACCTCTCTAAATCTGACCTCCTTTTCTTTCCCTCCTCCTCCCCCTCATCTGATCTCTCTATCTCCGTTCCTCTGGAATCTACCACACTCTCTCCCTCCTCCTCAGCTAAGAACTTCGGAGTCACCCTGGACCCCTGCCTTTCTTATTCCAAGCACATCTCCACTCTGGCACGCACTTGCCAATTCTTCCTCACCAACTACGCCATCAAGCTCCTGGTCCAAGCCCTGGTACTCTCCCGCCTAGACTACTGCAACTCCCTCCTGGCTGGCTTCCCTGCGTCCGCCACCCGTCCGCTCCAGCTCATCCAGAACTCCACTGCTCGCCTGGTGTTCTCTCTGCCTCGCTTCGCCCACGCTACTCCACTACTCCGCTCGCTCCACTGGCTCCCGATCACCGCTCGCATCCAGTTCAAGACTCTTGTACTAGCCTACAGATGCCTTGACCAAACTGCACACAGCTACCTCCAGACCCTCATCTCTCCCTACACCCCCACTCGACTTCTCCGCTCCTCCTGCACTAGAAGACTGGCTCTACCTCCTCTACGCTCCCCTGCCTCCAGAGCCCGCTCCTTCTCCACCGTAGCCCCGCAGTGGTGGAATGACCTTCCTACAGATGTCAGGACTGCCCTGTCCCTGACCACCTTCCGGTGCCTCCTCAAGACTCACCTGTTCAGACAGCACCTGTAGAACTCCTCTTTTTCCCTCTGGACATTTATCACTCTTCCTTAAATGTGCTTTACTTGCTCTTATCTGCCCCCTATTTTACTGCATTTAATCCTGTACTTTAGAGTACTGTAATCTGTCACAAGTGTTATTTAATCTGTATTATTTTGTATTTAATTATATCCTAATGTAACTATCACTGACACTGTTATCTGCTCTGTTATTGAATCGTATTTTGTCATACTTGCTAGTCATTGTATTTATCTTGCTCTTAATTGTATTATTAATTGTACTGTGATTCTTGAAATGCATTTTTGTTTATGAATGTAAGTCGAACTGGATAAGGGTGTCTGCTAAGAAATAAATAATAATAAAAAAAAATTCATGAGGAATATCTCTCAATATGATTATGACTTTGAACACAAACATATAAAGTGGGGGTCTGTGGTCAATGGGGCAGCAGTTAGTCCAGTTTTCAGTAGCAGCTGAGTTAATAAACTCACCAGACACAGTTACTGACACAGGATTACTGAACTGAGAGGAACTTGATCGACTTTTTCTTTGTCCTCGATAGCAGTACTGGCCCTGGTCAGATACAGCAGCTGCAGTGATTGTGTAGCTGTCGCCAGGTATACTGCGGCCAGCAGTCTGGAGCACTGGAGTGTCCTCGCTGTCTTTGTACCAGAGATATTTAAAGACAGCAGAACCCCCTCAATCCCACACCTCAGAGTGACTGTCTACCCGGTGAATACCTCTGGGAATGGATGCTCCAGGGTGAGTGTAGTCTGGGGCAGCTCTTTTATTGTGATGGGAATGCTTGGCTCCTCCCCTGTTTTTTACATTAATGTGAGTTCTGACCACAACACATGAAGTACAGGAACAGCAGAAACATTATCTGTAGTGATGTCTTTGAAATATCTTTATGGTCCAAATTGAAGTCTAAGAGACTAGAAACTATATAAGCTCTTTGTAACAGGGGGAGGTCTGTGCTGACTATCTGACACATGCATGGTTCTGCAGGAAGAGGACAGCAGCCTCGTAAGATCTGCCTGTCAGTCATGGCGATAACACAGAGAGGTGGGGAAGAGGGTGTGTTGGCTTTCCCTCTCTCTGAGTGGCTGAGAGGCGGGCCTTGGGGGATTGCTCGGCCCATAAGTACTGTGCTTGGTTATGCATTCAGGTGGCCAGAGAGAGGATACCCAGTGATGCTGGAGACAGACTCCAGTGTAAACAAAGACTAGGCAAGCACGGCTGAGGAAGACAGTCTGCCTTAAACAAATAAACCAAGAATTAAAAGAAAAAATTACATACCCGAGTGGACGTGTGTAGTTATACGGTATATATAAATAATAGCTGAGCGTAGATCAGAGACCCGAGCTGACCGGCTTAGCGGCAGTGGGGGCACTGCGTACGCAGCACCTTTATTTTGTAGTTTTATTACTGTGTTTTATTTTCTATTTTTATTTCGCCTTTGGTTTTCATTATTATTTCAGAGCAGCTGCGCGTGCTGACGGATACGTGTGCAACCCCTGTTTATCATCGTTGGTGTAAGGGGAGTTGCAGCACCAGCGCCGTCAGGTGATAAATAATAAAAAATAAAGAAAAGTTACCAAAATAAAACTGGACACCCGTGCAGTGTTTCAAATAAAACCTTCTGTCTCCCGTGTGTGTCAGTGAATTGCCCACCACCCGTCCACACTCTTCTACAAAAGAACATGAGAAAATCACTGCCTGTGTCTGGTCACTGGAAACCCTAACAATTGTTCTTACTCGTTTAAAATGAGTTCAGTTCATTACTGTGTTGTTTCAAATATATTTATTCAAGAAGCAGTTAAATAGTGAAATAGAACTCAAACTTAATGTAGCTCAGTTGACCAAACTTAAATTAATGTAATACACTGACCAATAGGTACCCAGGCCTGATATGCAAATCCTGGTTCAGATTGAGGATCCTGGGAATCTGTGTATTTGTTGTTTGAGGTTTGTTGTACCGTCAAGATCTTTGAGTTTTGCAGGTCTGCACTCGGAATAGGGATGAACTGCATGTTTTTATATTTGTACTTTTGTCACCATAATTGCAGGAGTTCTCCATATTTTATGAGGTCAGCATGCTCACACACAATGATCAAACCAAGCTCACAGTGATATTTAATGAGGTCTGCAAGCTCACACACAATGATCAATCCAAGCTCACAGTGATATTTAATGAGGTCTGCAAGCTCACACACAATGATCAATCCAAGCTCACAGTGATATTTAATGAGGTCTGCATGCGCACACACAATGATCAATCCAAGCTCACAGTGATATTTAATGAGGTCAGCATGCTCACACACAATGATCAATCCAAGCTCACAGTGATATTTAATGAGGTCTGCGTGAACACACAAAAAGATCAATCCAAGCTCA
Source organism: Acipenser ruthenus (assembly GCF_902713425.1). Taxonomy (NCBI): domain Eukaryota; kingdom Metazoa; phylum Chordata; class Actinopteri; order Acipenseriformes; family Acipenseridae; genus Acipenser; species Acipenser ruthenus. The sequence goes on along the minus strand of NC_081239.1, from coordinate 5,138,340 downwards.
TAGTGATTCCCTGTTGGAACTACTATAAAATCTACTTTCTTATTAACATAGCAGTCACTTTGGAGTCATTTTTCCTAATAAAATGTGATTAAAGTTGTGGCAAACATGACATATCGATACTGTACGTTTAACAGAGAGCCACTTGCGTATAAAAGCTGAACAATTAGCTTGTTGAGGAGGCTTGCTGGAGGTCACGACGGGTGCTGTATGGAGGTTGGCGGTTCCTGTTTGCTATGCAGTCTGGGATGGAAGGCATTGTGTGATGTCATCAGGAAGTTTGGAGCTGAGGGCTTTGACTGTGATGGTGTGTTCGAACGAAACAATTTGAAAAGGAAAAAGTTTTCTATATTATCAGCGGCTGCATGAGGAGAACGTTAACTAAACTACTTGCCAAGTATTTGGAACAAACTACGTGCCGGAGGCCAGATGAACAAACAAGGTTAACTAACGTGTTTGTTCCAGCGGAACAGGTCGTACAGCTTTGAAATTGGGTAGTTTGGTTTTAGGTCATTGAAAGGATTCCCGCATCGTTTCGATTGCTAAAGGGAAATTGACATTTTTGTGACTGGTTAAATATCCAATACAGTCTCTGTAAGTGTAACCCCCATGCTTCCTGTTTCCAAATATGGGTATCAGTGAGTCTGTTTCTTTAACACGACCCCCCTTCTGTGCCCGCAATAAACACGTGCACAGTCAGTTGCCTGCATGTTAATTTCCAATGTGCAAACGAGTGCTAGAGCTACCGTCCTAGGAATACATCTGAAATTTCTATATGCTGTATCTTCACTGTCCTGCATTGCTATTATATTTTATTAATAGGTAAGCGATTTCTCCTTACTTTTGATTTTTTTTTATTGATTAAAAATAGCAGGATTTGCTGTAATAAAGCTTTAAGTAAAACTTTAAATAAATAAATAAGTAGTGTGGCCGCCATGTGGATGATTCTGTTCAATACAGCTTTGCAAATAAATATTTGAAGCGGCTATATTCTAATACTTATAAAAGAATAATATATATTTTTTATATTTGAGTGATTTCTGTTATTTACAGAGGCAGTTGTGTTTCCATTTTACTCGGTAAATAGAAAAAAAAGGAGAATATTGTTTATACATTCGTCCGCCATTTTGACTGAACTGCAGTTAAATATAGTTCAAAACTTGAACGGTTTATAATATGTGTTTAAGATGTTCCAAATATATATTTGTCATTTATATAGTACATTTGTATTGTATGGTTACTAAAAAAATAAATAAATACACTTTAAATAAGTTTCCTTTTAATTAATGCACCACGTGTGTATTGTGTTTTACACAGTCAGTTGCCTGCATGTTAATTTCCAATGTGCAAACGAGTGCTAGAGCTACCGTCCTAGGAATACATCTGAAATTTCTATATGCTGTATCTTCACTGTCCTGCATTGCTATTATATTTTATTAATAGTTCGTGGAGACCGGAGATTACGAAGAGTGGAGGACTCGATCCATTGCATCTACCGAGACGGCTTGTATTGCAGCGGGACTGACAGTTCAGCAGAAGGACTTGTTTTTTTTTATATTTTTAAGTCCTCCGGAGGTACTTTAGTCGTTGTGCACAACTGATAGAAACATTTTGTTTTATTCTATATTTTTTATTTCCAATGTTTGTTTGTTTTTTTTTACTGTGAACAATATTGTAACAATTTTAATTGCTACATATATATTACTTTTATAAATATTTTATTTTCATAAAGCATATTTGTTGTTGCTGAGTGATTCTTTATAATAAAGTAACCTGGTATAAATATATTAAGGCAACTGTATAACGTAAAGTACATTTTCTTAAGAAGGGTATACGCAGCATTAGAGAGAGATCTCCAGAATTCACATATATTTTCCCTGAACTTAATTCTCAATGTGACTCATTGTAATAGTGGGTTACATAAGTAGAAAAATTTGGCGCCCAAAACGCGGGGCTGCGCCCCTTCTAGTAATCATTCATGTTTAAATTACTCAGCAACAATTAAAATTTGTTTTGAAATATATATGCAATAAGTTTAATTTCTATAAGTAATGGAATTGTGCAAGCAGTATGAGTTTTGCGCTGATAGGTCCATACTTTTAGGTCATGTAGATCAAAGAGTCACCTATGCTGACATTAAGAATGCATTCAGTCCAGTTGGTGTTGTTACTAAAGTTCAGCGTTTAGTTGGACAAGTATCTGAAAGTGTACTTTGTGAGTTTGAGGAAGGTTTGTCTGTGTTTCTGTTAGATGATGAGCATGTTAGTCATGACTTCAGCAGTCGCTGGACAGTACAGCCTGTTTTATCAGATCAAGTTAGATTTAGCAACACTAGCACCAATGTAATGTCCACAGCTATGTTACTGGATGCCATTTTGTTAGATGTGACTGATACTTTTCAGGAGCAGTTGGCAGAAATAGCTATCAAACATGGCACTGATGCTAAAGAATTAGAAAAGAGGGCATCCAAGCTGCTGTCTGATAAACTTAGTGGAAGCTATAAAGACTCTGAAGGGGTTAGTCCCTTGCCCAAGGTGTCTTTTGATTTCTCAAATGCTTTCACTCCTAAGCAGACATTCTCAGAACATTTTGAAACCTTTTCTTCACCCTCTCAACAGCCAAATGTGTACAGCAACCAGTCCACACCTATCTCTATTCCTAGTGATGTACAGAAAGTTGTAGTAGAGCATGTAGTGAAAACTGCGAGTGAAGGTGCATTTCTTAACAATGTCCGTTACAAGCTCAAGTGTTTTTCGGGCACTGCCAGTAAGCCAAGTAGTGAAGCAGACTATGAAACATGGCGCATTCAGATTCGCCAGGTAATTAAAGATGTTGATCTCACTGCTAATGCAAAAAGACGCAAGTTACTGGAAAGTCTTTTACCCCCAGCTTTGAATGTTGCCCTATATGCAGGAGAAGACGCAACTGCTGAGCAGTACTTTGAAGAGCTAGAGAAGGCTTATGGCAGTGTAGCAAGTGGCGAGGAGCTGTTTATACAGTTTATTGAGACACATCAAAATGCAACTGAAAAAGCATCAGACTATCTTCGTAGACTCCATGCTGTCCTGCAACGAGTAATGGAAAGGGATGGTTTAGTTGGAACACAACCTGATAAGCAACTGTTGAAGCAATTTATCAGGGGTTGTTGGGATGATACGTTAATAGACCGTTTGCACTTGAAGGACTTTCTGAGTGACATTTCTGAGCAGTGCTTATCATACTCAAAGGTTTTATTTGAGGTACGGGCTTTTGAGGAGGAGAAAGAGTCAAAAGAGACCAGAAAGAAGCGTCATCTTGGTGCAACACAGCCCAAGGTTTCTGCCAAGTCTGTTGGTGTTGGTGATAATATTAGTACTGTATCCCATACAGTTCCCGGTTCAACCAGCAGAGAAGAAGAGCTTGCCCAAAGGGTCCTACAGCTAGAAAAGGATTGGAAAAAAGCAAAGGTATCCTCAAGTACACATGGTGTGTCAAATGCTAGTGGAGCCCCAGATACTGCAAGTAATAGGAGCAGCTCTGCTGAATTAAGAGAAAGGTCAGAAACCACAGTTAAGAAGGGACCCAATAGGATGGGGGCATTCTGCTATAATTGTGGCAAAGATGGACACACAATGGAAAAGTGCTCTAATCCAGTGAATGCAGTGCTGGTTCAGCAAAAGCTCAGGAATAGATGCGAGAACAGGGCTGCACAGCGCAGAGAAGCTTATACTCCATTGCATCCTTTAAACTAGATGGGTGTCTCTATAAGGGACAGATAGAGGCACTGAATTCATGTACACCCAGTCCCAAAACAACTCAAAAGCACAATATACCCAGTTTTCATAAAAGTTTACAGGGCGTACCTCCTGGTCTTGTTGGTGAGTCGTGTCACACTGTTGCTTTTCTTGATGGTGTTCGTTGCCTCTGTTTAGTAGACACTGGATCACAGGTAACTTGCCTATCTGAGTCATTTTACCGTCAGTATTTGTCACATCTCAAGTTAAGCTCGATACAAGACTTACTCTGTGTTGTTGGTGCGGGAGGTAGTACTGTTCCTTATCTAGGATTCATAGAAGTTAATGTGCAATTTCCTGAAGATGTTTGTGGCACAGAAAACAGCTTTTATGTGTTAGTTCTTGTTTGCCCTGACAATCAATGTAATACTACTGTACCTCTCTTAGTGGGAACAAATGTACTCAGGCATCTCATGCGTGAGTGTGAGGAGAAGGCTGGTGCGCAATACTTGAAGAGGCTGGCTATCCGCTGCGACTGGGCTGCTGCCTATACCAATACAATTGGTGAAGCCAATGCAAAAGCAAAAACTACCAAAGTGAGATTAGCCAGTAAAACACCTGTTACGGTTCCCAAGAACGAGTCTAAAGAGCTGAAATGTATGCTGAGTAAGAATATCTATAGCAAAGGATGCAATATACTTATAGAAGCATCTGAAGGACGTCCCATTGCAGGAGGATTACTGGTTTACAATCAGCTGCTAGCAGGAGACCCTCAAAATCGTACCAAGATTGGAGTCATGGTCAAAAATGCCTCTGATCATGACATCACCTTACAACCCAGAAGTGTTGTTGCTGCAGGGGAAACAGTGGAGTGGATAAGGGCATTAGATGTCTCCAAATTAAATCTGATGGAGTCCAGATGTTCTAGTGCTACTGCAGTATTGAGGGAGGGAGAAAAGTTCGGTCCCAGTAATACAACAAGGCTGGAGTTGGATTTTGATAACTCACCAGTTTCTGAAGATTTCAAGAAATATATTACTACTAGGATAGAAAAAGAAGTAGGCAGTGCATTCTCCCTCCATGATCTCGACATAGGACATGCTCCTGGGATAACACACAAAATAGTGCTCACAGACAACACTCCATTCAAAGAGCGCACCCGTCGTGTCTCTCCAGCTGATTTTGAAGACCTGAGAAGTCACCTTCATGAGTTGCTGACTACTGGGATTATTGAAGAGTCTGACAGCCCCTATGCATCTCCAGTTGTCTTGGTTAGAAAGAAAAACGGATCCCTACGAATGGTTGTGGACTACAGAAGACTGAATCGTCTAACCAGGCGGGATGCATACCCACTTCCTAGAATAGAGGAGACTTTTGCTCTTCTTTCAGGCTCAAAATGGTTCTCAGTACTAGATCTAAAAAGCGGATATTATCAAATTGAAGTAGAAGAGTCTGACCGTGCCAAGACTGCATTCACAACGCCATTTGGTAATTGGCAATTCAAAATGATGCCTCAAGGTTTAACCAATGCCCCAGCTACATTTCAGAGAACAATGGAGCGGGTGATGTCAGGAGTTAATCTACAGGAAGTGGTTGCTTTCCTGGATGACCTAATTATATTTTCAGACACTCTTGAACAACACGAGGAACGTCTAATGAAGGTCCTGCATCGCATTGCTCAGTATGGCTTGAAGCTCTCTCCTTCAAAATGTAAATTCTTCCAGAATTCGGTGGCATATCTGGGACACAAGATTTCGGAAGAGGGAATCTGCCCTGACCCCCAGAAGATTTCAGCTATAATAGATTGGCCGACGCCCAAGAACATCAGAGAGGTTAGGTCTTTTCTCGGCTTCGCAGGGTATTACAGACGTTTTGTGGAAAAATATGCAAACATTGCTAGGCCATTAAATGATTTGTTGGTGGGCGAAGCTTCAAACAGAAAGAAAGGGGCATCTTGGCGAATAAAAGCAAGACAGTCTCTGGGTGATCGATGGACAGCAGATTGTCAAAGGGCATTTGAATGCATCAAAGAGAAGCTCACTACATCGCCAGTGTTAGGATTTGCAGACTGGAAACTCCATTATATCTTACACACAGATGCCAGTATCACAGGCCTGGGAGCAGCACTCTACCAGGTCCAGGATGGTAAAATGAGAGTTATCTCATATGCTAGTCGAGGACTTAGCAAAAGTGAACGAAACTACCCTGTTCACAAATTGGAATTTTTAGCTTTGAAATGGTCAATAAGTGAAAAGTTTCATGACTATTTATATGGGACAGAATTCAAAGTAGTGACAGATAATAATCCTCTGACATATGTTCTCACAACTGCAAAATTGGATGCTGCAGGACATAGGTGGTTGTCAGCCCTGTCTATCTATAACTTTGACATAAGCTACAGATCTGGAAAAACTAATATGGATGCAGATGGCTTATCCCGAAGGCCAAATGGACCTGCTGCAGATGATGATGACTCCCTGAAGCAAGTGGAGAGAATTGCTAAAATGCTGTCCAGGACCAGACAAGACCCTGATTTTGACACCCTGGAGTCAGATGTGTGTAAGGCTGCTTTCCTGAGGCATAAAGTAGTAGTACTTGCACAGGAAGTTGAATCAGAAGAGCCTGGTGAGCAAGAGAATCCAGAGATAGAAGTGAGCGGGAACAAACCTAGCGCTGTAGAAGCTTTACCTAGTGGAGAGGGTGCCATTCCAGATGATTTTGAATTTCCAGAACCATGGCCAGGGCAACCATTACTTCCTGGATTAACTTTAGAAAACTGGAAAGTTCTTCAAAACAGAGATGTTAATCTGTCCAGAGTCATTCAGTTGTTGGGGAAAGGCAGAAAGCTTGAAGAAAAATTCAGAAAGTCAGAGACCCCTGAAGTAAGATTACTTTTAAAAGAGTGGCCTAAACTTCTCCTTAAAGAGGGTGTTCTACATCGGCGGGTGATGAGGAATGAAGAACTATACGATCAGTTGGTGATTCCACAAAGTCACCAGGCTAGAGCTTTGGAAGGAGTACATGATGAAACTGGACATCTTGGCTATGAGAGGACTCTGGATTTGGCTAGAGCACGCTTCTATTGGCCAAGGATGACCCGGGATGTGGAACAGAAATGCAAGACTTGTGAGAGGTGCTTACGCAGAAAAGCAAGGGCAGAGAAGGCTGCAAAAATGGTCAATATAAATGTTTATGCTCCCATGGAGCTTGTCTGCATTGATTTTTTATCATTAGAACCTGATTCCAAAGATATTCGGAACATACTAGTTATAACCGATCACTTCACAAAATATGCGCAAGCATATCCAACTAAAGACCAGACTGCCAAGACTGTAGCCAATCTGTTGTGGGAGAATGTAATTTGCCACTACGGGTTTCCCAAGAGAGTTCATAGCGATCAAGGTGCAAATTTTCAGTCTGAACTCATTTCAGAGCTCTGTAAAATTTGTGGCACTAAATCTAGAACTACACCTTACCATCCTAGAGGAAATCCAGTTGAAAGATTTAACAGAACCCTCCTTGACATGCTGGGTACCCTCTCTGAGAAGAAGAAAGATAACTGGAGGAAGTATGTTCGCCCTCTCGTTCATGCATATAACTGCACTCGTAACGACACTACTGGAGAGTCTCCGTTCTTCCTCATGTTTGGTAGGCAGCCAAGATTGCCTATAGATTTGTGCTTTGGCATCAGTCCTGTTGGACATGACCATAAGACTCATCAGCAATATGTGAAGGAACTTCGTCAGAGGCTAAAATATGCCTACGAGCGAGCCACTAAGGAAGCAGAGAAAAGACAGCTGGCCAATAAACAGAGATGGGACAAGAAGGTCATAGCATCATCCTTGGAGGAAGGAGATCGAGTCCTGGTTAGGAATGTAAATTTGCGTAGGAAGCACAAAATAGCTGACCGCTGGGAACACGCTGTTTACATTGTCGTACGGCAGGCTAGAGAAGAGCTGCCAGTCTATGTGATTAGACCAGAGAAAGATGATGGACCTGAGAGAACATTGCACAGAGACATGTTGCGTCCTTGTGGATTCATATCGGCTGAAGAGGGAGTTGATGATGGCACAGTACCTGAGAAGGCAAGACGTACGAGGACGAGGCAGACTGCAGGGACCTTGGATGAAACTAGAAATTCTGATGAGGATGATACAGATCAATCGGTAATTCCTTCTGAAGAAGAACAGAATATTGCTGGTTCTGGATTGAATCCAGAAGCTCCTGAGTTCTGTACTTACCTGCCAATGACTGATGAAGATCCTCCACTCCATTCTTCTTTGCATGAAGACGACGTGACGGGACCAGTAACTGAGGTTACTATTGAAAGAGAAATAACCGAGGAAGTCTCAGAATCAGCACTGGGTGAACTTCAACAAAGTTCCAAAACTGAGCCTAGGGAGACCATAGATCCCCAAGTGTTAAGACGATCAGAAAGAGAGAGGAAACTGCCATCTAAGTTCAAAGATTTTGAAGTAACTTCTCAAAAGATAACTTCTGACAAGAAACACGATTACAATAGAGCTGTTTCACAAATTGTTTCCTGTGTACAACAGCAAAACAAAATGATATTGGAACAGTTGCATAAACAGACCGAGCTATTGATTCAGGCTTTGATTTCGCATTAGCATATAGAAGATGATTAAATAAATATATGGATATTTTCTGTGGGTGTTACTATCGAGGACGATAGCTTTTAGGGAGGGAGAATGTAACCCCCATGCTTCCTGTTTCCAAATATGGGTATCAGTGAGTCTGTTTCTTTAACACGACCCCCCTTCTGTGCCCGCAATAAACACGTGCACAGTCAGTTGCCTGCATGTTAATTTCCAATGTGCAAACGAGTGCTAGAGCTACCGTCCTAGGAATACATCTGAAATTTCTATATGCTGTATCTTCACTGTCCTGCATTGCTATTATATTTTATTAATAGGTAAGCGATTTCTCCTTACTTTTGATTTTTTTTTATTGATTAAAAATAGCAGGATTTGCTGTAATAAAGCTTTAAGTAAAACTTTAAATAAATAAATAAGTAGTGTGGCCGCCATGTGGATGATTCTGTTCAATACAGCTTTGCAAATAAATATTTGAAGCGGCTATATTCTAATACTTATAAAAGAATAATATATATTTTTTATATTTGAGTGATTTCTGTTATTTACAGAGGCAGTTGTGTTTCCATTTTACTCGGTAAATAGAAAAAAAAGGAGAATATTGTTTATACATTCGTCCGCCATTTTGACTGAACTGCAGTTAAATATAGTTCAAAACTTGAACGGTTTATAATATGTGTTTAAGATGTTCCAAATATATATTTGTCATTTATATAGTACATTTGTATTGTATGGTTACTAAAAAAATAAATAAATACACTTTAAATAAGTTTCCTTTTAATTAATGCACCACGTGTGTATTGTGTTTTACACAGTCAGTTGCCTGCATGTTAATTTCCAATGTGCAAACGAGTGCTAGAGCTACCGTCCTAGGAATACATCTGAAATTTCTATATGCTGTATCTTCACTGTCCTGCATTGCTATTATATTTTATTAATAGTTCGTGGAGACCGGAGATTACGAAGAGTGGAGGACTCGATCCATTGCATCTACCGAGACGGCTTGTATTGCAGCGGGACTGACAGTTCAGCAGAAGGACTTGTTTTTTTTTATATTTTTAAGTCCTCCGGAGGTACTTTAGTCGTTGTGCACAACTGATAGAAACATTTTGTTTTATTCTATATTTTTTATTTCCAATGTTTGTTTGTTTTTTTTTACTGTGAACAATATTGTAACAATTTTAATTGCTACATATATATTACTTTTATAAATATTTTATTTTCATAAAGCATATTTGTTGTTGCTGAGTGATTCTTTATAATAAAGTAACCTGGTATAAATATATTAAGGCAACTGTATAACGTAAAGTACATTTTCTTAAGAAGGGTATACGCAGCATTAGAGAGAGATCTCCAGAATTCACATATATTTTCCCTGAACTTAATTCTCAATGTGACTCATTGTAATAGTGGGTTACATAAGGAAGAGAAAATAATTCGAATATAACTGACTTGCAGCATATTAATGAACATTACTCTGTCTATCAGAACTGCTATAGTATTACCGCCAATTCTTGTGTGTTACAGACTCGTGTGTTATTTTTCTTACTTTATTATTTTTCCCCTGTTTATTTATTTATTTTGTTTTGACCAGTAAATAATTTTAAATATTGCTTTATAGTATACTGGTGTTTTTTGTTTCTGTATTTTATTTTAGTAAATTGTTAATTAACTTTTGCTTTGTTGATTAGTTGTTGGGTATGTATATTGCGTTGTGTGTGTTCGCTGAGACTATTGAAACCCGGCTTGCAGTTTAACAGTGTAAATTGGCTCGTGAGGGTATATTCCCGCAACCACTGGCGTTGATTACTAAAGAGGTGTCTTTGGTAACACAATGGTAAAGTTAGTTTGTCTCTTGGAAGGACCGTATTTAAAGCAGGTTTCCAATAGGGATGAAAAGCTTTTCATTGTCTTGTACTGTTTGTTACTACCATAGCAATTAACTGTCATTTTTTTATGTTTGGTTAATTAATATTTTGTTCTGTATATGTTTTGTTTCTTTATTCTGTAAAACTTGGGTTTTTTATTTTGCTTTTGTAATTTGGTTTCATTATTATGGGTAAATGGACTTAAAGCTGGAGCCATCTAAATATATATATATATATATATATATATATTTTATTTTACCTCATAAGCAATTTGTTTGGTTATTCAATTAATTAATAATCCCCTTTTACTCTGGTTGATATAGGACTTGAATAGGATAATGGGCTTTCTGGTCCTGGTAATGTGGTTAAGTTAAATAATTTGATAGGACATTTATTACTATCTGGCACCCTAGAGCTTGACGCAGTTACGTAAGTGGCACCCCAGATGGGACAGAGCTAATTAGTACTGGACTAATTGGGATATAATTAATTGGAGTTCATAATTGGGTGATTGTTTTAGAGGGAAAAAAATGGCTAATGTTTTTGAATTGAGTGATGATCAGTTAATGCCTACAGCTGATATGTCCTTGCTAGATTTTGAAACTGAGGGTGTTTGTTCGCCTCAAGAATATCCTCCTTTAAGGCCATTGCCTACACCGTTGGGTTTACGATCAGGAGATCTAGATATACGGGTGTTGGCGCAATCAGTGGAAATAAGTAGACAGATGGTAAATGAATTGCAAACCATTGTGCAGGAAAACTCAAGAAAACAACTAGCTATGGAAAAAGAATTGGTTGATCTTAAACAGGAGCAAGGGTTTATTATTGAAAGCATTGAGGGTTTAAAGCAATATATACCATGTGTTATTGAAACATCAGTAAATGAGTTGTCTGATGCTGTCACTAAAAGTTTCAATGGTGTAATTAAGCATTTAAGGGAAGAATGTAGGGCTAATATAGAAGGTGTGAAGGAACTGATTTTAAATTTGCAAACGCAGAATAAGCTTGAGAATCGTGTGGCAGATGAACGGGATTTGTTGGTTTGTCGGACAGTACAGGAAGTGAAGCAATTGGAAGAGTGTTCTGAGATTTTAACAAAACATGTGAGGGTGTTGGAAGCAAACCATAAGAAAGGGGGTGTTGGTTTGTCATTGGAAAGTAGTGCACAAGTGAGAGGAGAAACTGGTGTAACAGCAGCTAAGTTGCCTGTTAAAATTAATTTTCCGTCTTTTGGAAGAGTGCATGATGAAAGTGATCCTGTGAAATATTTAGCCAAATGTAGTGATTTTCTTGCCCTGCGTCCTATGTCTGATTATGAAATACTGGCCACAGTGAGTAATGTTTTACATGGCATAGCCCGTGATTGGTGGGAGATTGCTAGAGAGCAAGTTATTAGTTGGGCAGATTTCAAGGAGAAGTTTATGTCTGCATTTCTTTCAGATGATTATGAAGATGAATTGGAGGAGCGAGTGAAAACTCGAGTGCAGGGATCAACAGAATCGGTACAGAATTATGCATATAGTTTTCGTGCTTTGTGTAGAAGGTGGAAATCTTCAATTCAAGAGACGGAGGTTGTGAAACTCATGTTAAAGAATATGAATCCTAAATATGTTAGTCATTTGAGAGGTAGAGTTAATACAGTAGAGGAGCTTGTGCAGTTAGGAAGACAAATTGAGAAGGATCTGGCTGCTCAATCAGAGTTTGAAGGGCGCCAGACCTATGGTGGTAATAAAGAAAGGGTATATAAAGGGCAGCAAGTTACCCCAGTGGCGAGCAAGGCTAGTGTACTTTGTTGGAGGTGTAAACAGGAACATTTACCAAAACAATGCCCATTGTTTAAAAAAGAAGGCTACAAACCTAAAGTTGGTGTAGTAACAACTGCAAAAGGAGAAGAGGTGACGGATGTCATTAATCCTAAAGGACAGACTAGAAAACAAAACGAAGGAAAGAAAATCCCACCCAATGTCTTGCAACAATTAATAGTTTCTGTTGGCATTACAGTGGGAAGGTAAGGGATTGTTAGATACTGGTGCTTCGTGTACTTTATTGCATGAGGATTTGTGGAAAAAAATGTGTGTGTCCAATGAGAAGTTGCAACCTTGGAAAGGAGGTACTTTGTTTTTAGCTAATGGTGACCCAAGTTGTCCATTAGGTTCTGCTCATTTAGAAGTTAATTTTCATGGAGTAACAGTTGCAATGCCTGTAGCAGTGGTGTCTGGGAATGGGTTGGCTTTTGCTCTAATTTTGGGTTTAGATTTTATTACGTCAACTGGAATGTTGATAGATGTAAAAAATCTTTACTATGTTATGCAGAAAGAGAAATTCCCTTTTCAACCAGGTTTTGCACATTTAAATACTTGGCATACATGTGAATCTACCACTAATACTTTTGTGTATACCAAGATTAATCCAGTAGTTGCAGTAGAGTTAAAATCAGAAATGTCTGTGGAAGAAAAGCGTAAACTGTATGTGAAGGAGGCTTTGTCTCGAATGGATACTGTATTTGAGTGTGAAAAAGAAATGGCTGATGTGATGGAAGTGTATTTGGGTGTTTGTACCCCAAAACTTGGAAAGACTGCAGTGTTATCTCATAAGATCCATGTTAGAGAAGGTCCTGCAATCAAACAACGGTCATATCCAATGTCTGCAGGAAGGCAACAAATGGTGAAAGAACATTTGGATGATATGCTAGATAAGGGAATAATTGAACCTTCATATTCTCCATGGAGTTCCCCTGTAGTACTTGTCCCTAAGAAAGATGGCTCCCAAAGATTTTGTGTAGATTATCGTAAATTAAATGCCCAAACAATAACTGATGCTTATCCTATGCCTACAATTAATGATATGTTAACTTCGTTGTCTGGTTCACAAGTGTTTTCTACAATTGACTTGAATAGTGGTTATTGGCAAGTCCAAATGGCTGAGACTTGCAAACCATTGACAGCATTTGTAACAAACTATGGCTTGTATCAATTTAAGGTCATGCCTTTTGGCCTTAAAAATGCTCCAGCATCTTTTCAACGCTTAATGGAGTTGGTGTTAGGAGATTTGCGTGATAAGGTTTGCTTAGTATATCTAGATGATGTGATCATTTACTCAGCAAACAAAGAACAGCATTTAAAGGATATCCGGTCAGTCTTTGATAAACTTCAAGAGGCTGGCCTTACTATTAATTTAAAGAAGTGTCAATTTTGCAAAACTGAGATTAAATTTTTGGGTCATATTGTTTCTACAGCAGGTGTGTATGCAGATCCTGCAAAGACTGAAGCAATTCAGCATTATCCAGTACCAGCTAATTTAAGGGACTTGCAAAGGTTCTTAGGAATGGCAGGCTGGTATCATCGCTTTGTTCCTGGATTCTCTGTCATTGCTGAGCCTTTGAACACTCTTAAGAAGAAAGGTGTGAAGTGGAGGTGGTCTCCTGAATGTCAGTCAGCATTTGAACAACTGAAAGGACATTTAATGTCACCACCAGTGCTTGGTCACCCGAACAATGAGTTGCCTTTAGTGGTCTATACTGACGCCAGTGGTTTTGGCTTGGGAGCTATATTGGTGCAGCGCTTATCTCCTACTCAAGAAGAGGTGTTAGCGTATGCCAGTCGAGCATTGACTCCTCCGGAGAAGAATTATACTACCACTGAGCAGGAATGCTTAGCAGTTGTGTGGTCTTTAGAGAAATGGAGACAATATTTAGAAGGTAAACCGTTTAAAGTGGTTACGGATCACTCGGCTATTTTGTGGGTTTTTAATACTACAAAGCCTAACTCTAGACTCATTCGATGGGCTTTACGCCTTCAAGAATTTGAGTTTACTGTTGAGTTTCGGAAGGGTAAGCTGAATGAAGCCCCAGATGCTTTGTCACGTGCTCCATTAGGGACAACTGAGAAAGTTCTATTAGGAGTACAAGTGGAACAACTAGCAGCTAGGCAAAGTTATACTCCATTTCCTTATACAGATGATGATGTTTGGAGTGCGCAAAGAGAAGATCCGGAAGTACAGAGAATTTATCAAACTCTTCTGGAAAAGATTGAAGATGATACCATCTCTGAACAAAATGAAAAGGCCTATGTTGTTTTAGAGGACAAGATTTATAGAGTGAGTAAAATGTACAATACTACAAAGTACCAACTCTATATACCAAAGAGTTTACGAGCTGATGTGTTGCATGCCTATCATAGTAATCCTATGAGTGGGCACATGGGTCGGTATAAAACTCTGCACCGTATCCTGCAAACAGCATATTGGCCAGGGATATGGAAAGATGTTGTTACTTATGTGCGCAACTGTCAAGTTTGTCAGTCTGTAAAACCTGAAAATACTCGCCCTGTGGGTAAATTACAGTCTATTACAGTCACTCGACCATGGGAAATGGTTGGAGTTGACCTTATGGGTCCCCTGCCTAACAGTTCCAACAACAATACACAATTGCTAGTGGTGGTAGACTATTACACCCGCTGGGTTGAACTTTTTCCATTAAGACAGGCAAAAGCTGTAACCATTGCTAACTGTCTGAGAAAAGACATATTTACACGTTGGGGTACGCCTGCTTATCTTTTATCTGATCGGGGTCCGCAGTTTGTCTCAGAAGTGTTGACTGCTCTTTGTAAGCAGTGGAATGTAGTAAAGAAACAGACAACTGCATATCATCCGCAGACGAATTTTTCTGAGCGTATTAACAGAATATTGAAGTCTATGATGGCATCCTATGTGCAGGAACGACATGCTAAATGGGATTGCTATTTAGCAGAGTTCAGATATGCTATTAATTCATCTAAGCAGGAGACTACTGGTTATTCTCCTGCAGAGCTCAACTTAGGCAGATCACTGAAGGGACCTATCGATCAAGCCTTGTCTGGAGCAGGTATATCACCTGACATGCCTGCTTATGACACCTTACAACTGGTTCATGATTTGAAGGAGCATGTGCAAAGCAATGTTGCCAAAGCTAAAGCGCGACAGAAGAGGAATTATGATAAGCATCGGAGAACTGTTAGTTACAAGTCCCAAGATAGAGTGTGGGTGCGTAATCATGTTCTTTCTGATGCTTCCAAGAAGTTTACTTCCAAACTAGCACCTCGCTGGAAAGGCCCTTATCGCATTGTTGAGAAACGGGGTCCAGTGAGTTATCTAGTTTGTTTAGAAGACACCGGACAAGATGTCAAGACTATCCATGTTTGTGATGTTAAACCCTTTTATCCTACAGCCGAAGAGCATGATTTCCAACTTCGTCAAAAGGTGCTTGAAATCTTTAAGGATGATGATGTGGATGAAGAGTCGGAGTTTGCTGGTTTTACCAAAGAGGATTTAAACACAATGACTTGTGTTTTTTTAAAGGGGGGAGAATGTGGCAAACATGACATATCGATACTGTACGTTTAACAGAGAGCCACTTGCGTATAAAAGCTGAACAATTAGCTTGTTGAGGAGGCTTGCTGGAGGTCACTACGGGTGCTGTATGGAGGTTGGCGGTTCCTGTTTGCTATGCAGTCTGGGATGGAAGGCATTGTGTGATGTCATCAGGAAGTTTGGAGCTGAGGGCTTTGACTGTGATGGTGTGTTCGAACGAAACAATTTGAAAAGGAAAAAGTTTTCTATATTATCAGCGGCTGCATGAGGAGAACGTTAACTAAACTACTTGCCAAGTATTTGGAACAAACTACGTGCCGGAGGCCAGATGAACAAACAAGGTTAACTAACCTGTTTGTTCCAGCGGAACAGGTCGTACAGCTTTGAAATTGGGGAGTTTGGTTTTAGGTCATTGAAAGGATTCCCGCATCGTTGTTTTGATTGCTAAAGGGAAATTGACATTTTTGTGACTGGTTCAATATCCAATTCAGTCGCTGTAAGGAAGAGAAAATAATTCGAATATAACTGACTTGCAGCATATTAAATGAACATTACTCTGTCTATCAGAACTGCTATAGAATTACCGCCAATCCTTGTGTGTTACAGACTCGTGTGTTATTTTCCGTACTTTATTATTTTTCTTCTATTTATTTTGTTTTGACCAGTAAATAATTTTAAATATTGCTTTATAGTATACTGGTGTTTTTTGTTTCTGTATTTTATTTTAGTAAATTGTTAATTAACTTTTGCTTTGTTGATTAATTGTTGGGTATGTATATTGCGTTGTGTGTGTGTTTGCTGAGACTATTGAAACCCGGCTTGCAGTTTAACAGTGTAAATTGGCTCGTGAGGGTATATTCCCGCAACCACTGGCGTTGATTACTAAAGAGGTGTCTTTGGTAACACAATGGTAAAGTTAGTTTGTCTCTTGGAAGGACCGTATTTAAAGCAGGTTTCCAATAGGGATGAAAAGCTTTTCATTGTCTTGTACTGTTTGTTACTACCATAGCAATTAACTGTCATTTTTTTATGTTTGGTTAATTAATATTTTGTTCTGTATATGTTTTGTTTCTTTATTCTGTAAAACTTGGGTTTTTTATTTTGCTTTTGTAATTTGGTTTCATTATTATGGGTAAATGGACTTAAAGCTGGAGCCATCTAAATATATATATATATATATATTTTATTTTACCTCATAAGCAATTTGTTTGGTTATTCAATTAATTAATAATCCCCTTTTACTCTGGTTGATATAGGACTTGAATAGGATAATGGGCTTTCTGGTCCTGGTAATGTGGTTAAGTTAAATAATTTGATAGGACATTTATTACTATCTGGCACCCTAGAGCTTGACGCCGTTACAAAGTTAATGTATTCACGTAAGAATTTACTGAAGCTCACATTATTCAAGTTGCAGAAATTGAATTACATTGCTTTGGTTAAGATGTACTAACTTAGTGTTATTGAGTTCACAACATTATTCACTGAGTTTCCTCAGTTTTGTTCAGTAAACTCAACTTGTTTTTACAGTGTAGTAACTTTTATAAAGTCAGGTCTTAAAGGATCCCAAAGATTCAGCATCACCAACAAGACTCGGTAACCCATTCCATACCCTCACCACTGTAAAGAACTGTGTCCTCTGGTCCTGGGTTCAGAACTAAGAAGAACACAAGAAGAAAAGGGGAACCACTGATAATCATGATATAATAATGTAAGAATCTGGATTTTAAAACCTTGATTAGCAGTCAGCCAATGTAATATTCTTATTGAAAAGCTTTCCAGCAATACCACACATAGCCTCTCGGTGAAGGACAGTATGGCACTGTAATGGCTAGTGTTTGATCGAGTTATTCTTTGTTTTATTAAATTGTTATATTGGACAGAAGAAAGGGAAAGCTTATTTAAAAAGTGTGTGTGTTTTTTACAGATGATCAGGAAGCAGGATGAGAATCTTTACCAGTCTCTTCACTTTGTGACTGCATTGCCACAGTCTATTTTCAACACACACACCTAACATGAAAAGTGTCATTTCTCAAACCAGCTTCATGCTTTTCAACCATGAATTGTAAATCCTGTTTTTAAACTGTGTTCACATTGTAAACTGTTCTCTTACCTTCATACTGTCTGGAGCAGCTCACTACAGTCAGCACTGAAAAACACAAAAGAGACAGTCAGGGACTAGACCCTTATAAAAGCACCACAGTCATGTTGCTGTTTCCAATGCTTTTACCATTGTTATACCGTGCTCATCAGTTATAGGTGCCTGCCATACATACATGTAACATGTGCTAACACAGGGAGAAGTAAGAGACAGCGCCATCTAGTGATCGGACACTTTTGATCAGGTTTCCTTCTCTTGTTTTGTTAGTAACACACTGCTGTGCACTACTTGGTGCTGGTGTATATATTAATATAAAGACACTCTAATCTAGCCTATATTAAATATGTATATGACAGGCAGCTCCTGAACTCATAGTCAAAGCACCTTAACACAGACTTACCAAATAATACAAACACAAGATTTGAGTCATTTCAATAAGAACCCTGTGAATGATTGTAAAGGTGAGGGAAGAGTAAAAACAAAGCAAGACAATGCCACATGATAATAATCCTTCATTAACTTGGACACATGCATGGGGTTTAGGAAACTGACAGATCTGTAGCTGCAGTTAAAGTATTCTTGAGTAGCAACTGGTGGTGATATTGAATCGTGTTCAAAACCAGTCAGAGCTTTTTTGATACATTCAATATTCATACTGATGCCAGTGTTCATATGAAGAGAAGAAAGCAGACTTGAGTTGTGAATTCAGTTCAATAATGGGTGTGATAAGTGTAACAGGGAGAAGGCTGGGTACAAAACATAAGCTATATTTTCATAAAAACTATTATAACCAAATTAAATCAATAAACACAGTAGGAATGTTTTCTAGCAGTATCAGAGATTGTAACATTTCAATTGAAATGACAAGCACGGACACTGACACAGACTTGGAGGGGAGTTATCATGTTGTGAATGCTGACAACAAACCAGTAAAAAAAAGAAAGAAATGCTTGCCCTGAATAAGTGAAGCATTAGTTTGCTTTAACACTTTCAACAGGAAGTGTCAGGGAGCTGCTGTAGATGCAGTTCTGATCAGTTCAAAGGGCCTCTGAAACCACTGGCGGTGGAAGCTTTTTACAATTGGGGGGGGGGGAAGCTTCCTCGGGGCTGTTTTTAGTGTTCCCACCGAAACACTATTTGTGAGTTAATATTAAAATAATTAAGATTCAGCTCAATTTCAACCAAAGCAGGAAAAATCGCAGAAATGTTGTTCTTGTGCTTTAATTATGAAGGTAATTAAAAGTAATTAATTAAAGGTAATTAAAAAAGCCTTACAAACTGCGTTTTTTTTTCTTATTTCATGAATGAAATGGTAGAAATGTGAAACAACTGGCTTTCTTTTTAAATAGCAATTTTATATACATGCTTAAGTAGAAATGTTTCACAGTAAATCGCTCACAAAATATCAAGTCCAGCAAACTGTGTAGACTGGCCGGTGCATTTACAGTATTTCACAGGGAATAAAGCTGGAACACAAAAGCGAGTCCAGACACGCCTGTATATTTACAGATTACACACATTCAATTACAAACACAAATGCACTCGCTGCATTGTTCAGATACTGATAAGCATGGTTTACAGCACTGACAAACCTACCTTTTATTAAACCATTGCAGACTTTCTCTTTGTTTGAATGCATGCTGTACTGCCTGTACAAGATCACGTGAGCATTCCCCCAGGCTTTACAAGCATAGTAACAAGAAGGACAGGACAATCCATCCCATGATTCAATACAGGCGCCATTACTGGAGCCCACTCAGAGGTGGAGGGTGATACAAAGCATTGGACAGACAACAGAAGAAACTGAGTGTTCTACAACTTCTAATTTTGTAAGAGAATTTAAAAACCAATCTATGATTATGTGAAAGTTGAAATTGATTTTGTAATTCCGTCATGTTTTTTATATTAGCAGGCAGGTATTTAAACAAGGTGAAATGTTTATTGAGGGTAGTCTCCAGTATGTGAGAAGAGAGAGGCTGTCATATTAAAGAAACCTGTGTGCTTTTGTAAAGGTAGTGTGGAAACCTTTGTGTTTGAAGAATTGTTTGAATCGGTAAACGGCTTAGCCGTCCCAGTTTAGTTAAGAATCAAAAGTAAAAAGTTTAGTTAGCGCTCCAAAACGGAGTTGGGTTTTTGTTTCTGGTATTTCAAATAAAGGGCACAAACACGCAGTGAAAATTAAAATTCCTGTGTGTGTGTGAGTCAGTCAATCGTGCTGAAAAAGAACCGGAAAGAGCAAGGATCTTTCACAGTATATATTGAATGAAATACAAGGTTTTCGGGTTCCTATAATTGATCGTATGTCACAATCAATTTAGCAATCTTAGAATCCTTGCACACACATGTGTTTTATTCTTTAGCATGCTTCCCTGTCCTTCACCGTGTTAGGCTATACTTTTACCATGGACCATGCAATACCACACTTACATTTCATTTACCATTGACTTGGTTTTCTACACTTTACTACACTTTTACCATGAAGCACACACACAGTGCTCCTCACTTCCCTGTCCTTTACCATGTGCTTCCCTGCTTCACCATGCATACAGTGTGTTTCACAATACTCTATGTCATTTACCTGGCTTGCACACTCTGCTTTTACCATGAAACTCTTCCCTGCTTTACCATGCGTACAGTGTGTTTCACAATACTCTGTCATTTACCTGGCTTGCACACTCTGCTTTTACCATGAAACTCTTCCCTGCTTTACCATGCGTACAGTGTGTTTCACAATACTCTGTCATTTACCTGGCTTGCACACTCTGCTTTTACCATGAAACTCTTCCCTGCTTTACCATGCGTACAGTGTGTTTCACAATACTCTGTCATTTACCTGGCTT
Organism: Acipenser ruthenus; assembly: GCF_902713425.1. Lineage (NCBI taxonomy): Eukaryota > Metazoa > Chordata > Actinopteri > Acipenseriformes > Acipenseridae > Acipenser > Acipenser ruthenus. The sequence continues at coordinate 5,117,862 of NC_081239.1, read as the reverse complement.
GCACACTCTGCTTTTACCATGAAACTCTTCCCTGCTTTACCATGCGTACAGTGTGTTTCACAATACTCTGTCATTTACCTGGCTTGCACACTCTGCTTTTACCATGAAACTCTTCCCTGCTTTACCATGCGTACAGTGTGTTTCACAATACTCTGTCATTTACCTGGCTTGCACACTCTGCTTTTACCATGAAACTCTTCCCTGCTTTACCATGCGTACAGTGTGTTTCACAATACTCTGTCATTTACCTGGCTTGCACACTCTGCTTTTACCATGAAACTCTTCCCTGCTTTACCATGCGTACAGTGTGTTTCACAATACTCTGTCATTTACCTGGCTTGCACACTCTGCTTTTACCATGAAACTCTTCCCTGCTTTACCATGCGTACAGTGTGTTTCACAATACTCTATTTCATTTACCTGGCTTGCACACTCTGCTTTTACCATGAAACTCTTCCCTGCTTCACCATGCATACAGTATGTTTCACAATACTCTATTTCATTTACCTGGCTTGCACACTCTGCTTTTACCATGAAACTCTTCCCTGCTTCACCATGCATACAGTATGTTTCACAATACTCTATTTCATTTACCTGGCTTGCACACTCTGCTTTTATCATGACATTTCAACAAGACACCTCCTCAAAATATATATTTTGAATTACGATCAAGTCTTACAAACCTGGAATCTTTCACTCTAACTGTCCCCAAACCAGATGGATAATCAGCAGCATGTTTAATAAAGCACCAGCAATAATACTTACATATCAGTGCAGCGAGTTCACAAGCCTGCATTCTGTCTCGAGACACTTTCAGAAAGCTGAGCTCAATGTAGAAACTTCCCTGTTTTGAAGCTGTAAACATACAGGTTCCTCCCACTACGCCTGTTTATTAAATGATCACAAATCTGTTTCTAATGTGTCTGATTCTGTCATCTGATAGAACATTAGCCACGTGATCTCATTTCAGGGAATATTTATTTTTACACTTAGTATCTAATAACTTCCTCATTATGGTTGCTGGAAAACAAAACTGATTGTGAAATGCACCAATACAAACACACGCACACGCACACGCACACGCACACGCACACACACACGCACACACACTGACACACACACGCACACACACTGACACACTGACACACACACATAAACAAACAAACACACACACACATAAACAAGCACACACACACACACACTGACACACACACATGCACACTGACACACACACACATAAACAAACAAACACACACACACACACTGACACACATAAACAAACACACACACACACACTGACACACACACACATAAACAAACACACACACACACTGACACACACACACACACACACTGACACACACTGACACACATACACACATAAACAAACACACGCACACACGCACACACACGCACACAGACACACACACACACTGACACACACACACACATACACACACACACTGACACACACACACACATAAACACACACACACACACTGACACACACACACACACACAGACACACACACACACACACACACACACATACAAACGCACACACTCACACACACACGCACATAAACAAACACACACACACACGCACACACACAAACGCACACACACACACGCACACACACACACACACACACACAAACAAACATGCACACACAACAAACAAAATATCTGGGCACTTTTAGTCCGTTTTAAAAAACAATATCTGTTAATATCTGTTTAAACACTACAAGGACTTGGCCTGTGTCCTCAAGGTAGGATTTGTCAGACTTTCCATCCTTGTGGAGACGTTTTTGACCCAGCAAGCGCTATAAACCTGCCCACACACACACACACGTGTGTGCACCCCCCCCACACACACACACAAGGTTTAGTTGTGTAATTGTTAAATGGTTTGAGTGAATAATTGTTTTATTAGTTATATAAGTGTGGCATGTGGCCAGGTGGTGATTGAATGATTGATTGATTGATTGAACCCCTGGCCACTGCATTGCTATATAATCACAAGGAATTGTGTGTTTGTTGTGTAGAGTTATAGTCAGACCTACTAAAATGTGTAGTTATTGCTCTTTGGTGAAGCAAGGCTTTTGTTTGTTTTCTTAAAGGGCCAGTGGCCTATCTTTGTTTTATTGTAAATAAAGTGTGCAAACTCACTTAAAACTGGTGCTCTGTCTGTGTTTGCTATTCTCACCGCTGACCAGCCTTGACCATATATATGTATTTATGTAATGCTCTCTTCTGTACTGTAGGCTAGTCACATGAAGGTAGTTACAATGTATCAGCATATCATTATCATTAACATTATTTAGCGGCAATATGTAACATATACAGTCAAGATATTTTTTTACACATTTCTAGTCTATAGAATTCTATAGTCAACATATTTGTATAGATTTCTAAAATGTCAAACTATACATCTGTTACTTTTCTTTACTCTCCAGACTAAGCAGTTTATCAGTGAGGCTGAACCAATTCACAGAGATATGAGATCATCCTCATTGATCAGTGCAATGCTTGTTTAAACAATTCAACGTTTTAATCATTGAATTCATGAAGCAGGAGAGAGGGGGTGGGTAGACAGTATGTTTCCTAGCAGTTAGGGAGCTGTCATTTTAAAATGAGAACATGAGAGCGAGCCCCTTCCTGTCTGCAGAGCAGCAGAGGCCACTGAGCTGCTGCACAGCATTCAGTCCAGTGAAGGGCTTCAGGGGCTGCGGTTGAGTGAGAGGAAGTGCTGGAGGATGAGCACACAGCAGGGTGCACAGGAAGTGATGGCAACACATTAAACTGACACTTTAGATTATTATTTAGAGGAGATATTAATGTTAAGGTCGTCAATCCCTGTGAACGGGGCAGGACATCCCTGGACAAGAGATGCTGCAACTCAGAGGATTCTGAAAGCTTGAACTCGCACAGCTTTAGATGATGAATTCAATACTTCAGTGTGGTTCTTTAACAGCACTGCAGAAAAGTGTCTCACATGCAGAACTTCATCTCATGAGTTACAAGATCAAGTTAAAGCTTTGTGAACAGGGCCCTTCAACTAGACAAACCCTCACAGTGACACACTGTAACATAAACACTCACACTGCACCTGCTCTGTGGATGCATGGAGATGCACTATAAAGAAATCATTGCAATACTAGATTAGTAACACACATCTACATGAACTAGACAAACCCTCACAGTGACACACTGTAACATAAACACTCACACTGCACCTGCTCTGTGGATGCATGGAGATGCACTATAAAGAAATCATTGCAATACTAGATTAGTAACACACATCTACTAGAAACACACATCTACATGAACTAGACAAACCCTCACAGTGACACACTGTAACATAAACACTCACACTGCACCTGCTCTGTGGATACATGGAGATGCACTATAAAGAAATCATTGCAATACTAGATTAGTAACACACATCTACTAGAGACACACATCTACATGAACTAGACAAACCCTCACAGTGACACACTGTAACATAAACACTCACACTGCACCTGCTCTGTGGATGCATGGAGATGCACTATAAAGAAATCATTGAAATGCTATGTTAGTAGCATACTGTGTAAAATCAAAAGTCTTATCAGTATGATGAAAATGCACCAGTATAACCTACATCCAGTGAATGTGCACAATGTGAATGTGACAGACTGACATCTCTTTATATTCTCAGATTCTGGTACTCTCAATACACTAAAGAACACCCTCACCACGTTTTATTGTGGTGCTCATGAAGCTGCTGGTTTGGCATCACTGGAGGTTTTAAATCCAGAGAGCTGGGATAGCATGAGCAGTGGTAATGCCACTGGAACCATGTCTCACTGCCCAGCCAGTCTGTGACATCTCTTTTGGAGGCTGCCTGCAATGATGCACGAGGCAGGGGCAGCTTCAGGCTGGATTGAAGTGACTGTTTGTCCAGGGGGTCCCCCTCTGTCCCAGCAGGGAGTCTCCCTCAGAGGGGTGAGGCTCTACAGTGGCTGAGCCTTTGAGGAGGGGTGGCAAGAGCCCCCAGAGCAGAGACACACAGAACACCACACTTGTAGGTTTGCATTCAACAGGAGAATAGTTAGAGTGAAACCCTGCTTCAATGTTACCCTCAGATTTTCACATGAATTGTTTTTCATTATACCACAGCTTTATAACAGATCTTTGTTTAATTCTAACTGAATAAATACAACATCCTGTGTGTGACCGCTAGGGGGTGCTGCAACCCCAAAAAGTTAGTCACAATAATAATAATAATAATAATAATAATAATAATTAATTAATTAATTAATTAATTAAAAGAAAATAAGTCAACATATTTGTCTACTTCTTTTCCTTTCTACATGAATCTGTGTATATAATCAGTTTATCATCATACAATATCAAACTTATCTAGAATTGTCTTTATTTTGCCATGTTCTTACCATGGTTTTCTTTTCCAGTTAACTTTTCTAAGGAGCAGAGCAGAACCCCTCATCTAAAGTTGATTGAGGACATGTTTGGTATCAAACTGCTCAGCTCAATCTCCCCTTTTCAGAATCCCCTCTTGTCAGTTTAACAGGGGGTGCAGGGATGCATTCCAGTATTCAGGCTCAATTTAAACCCTGCCTGCCTTCACTTCCTCTCACTAACCACAGACACATATTTCCTTCTCAGAAATGAACACAGAGCTGACTGACCGCAGAAAAGGAGAAGTGTGTTCTGTTTTTGAGATGACCTCTGCAGTGAACAGCACTGTGAGCTCCACTTTGTATCTATAATACAGATCTATCTAGAGATCTGTATCTACAGTAAACCCTGTATACACACACTCATCTGCAGTGTACAGCACTGTGAGCTCCACTTTGTATCTATAATACAGATCTATCTAGAGATCAATCTACAGTAAACCCTGTATACACACACTCATCTGCAGTGAACAGCACTGTGAGCTCCACTTTGTATCTATAATACAGATCTATCTAGAGATCAATCTACAGTAAACCCTGTATACACACACTCATCTGCAGTGAACAGCACTGTGAGCTCCACTTTGTATCTATAATACAGATCTATGTAGAGATCAATCTACAGTAAACTCTGTATACACACACTCATCTGCAGTGAACAGCACTGTGAGCTCCACTTTGTATCTATAATACAGATCTATCTAGAGATCAATCTACAGTAAACCCTGTATACACTCACTCATCTGCAGTGAACAGCACTGTGAGCTCCACTTTGTATCTATAATACAGATCTATCTAGAGATCAATCTACAGTAAACCCTGTATACACTCACTCATCTGCAGTGAACAGCACTGTGAGCTCCACTTTGTATCTATAATACAGATCTATCTAGAGATAAATCTACAGTAAACGCTGTATTTACACACACCTTACTTTTGCTGGGCAAAATAAAACTGCTGTATGATTATAATGTATTTTAAATTTAAAGGAGGAATGTACATTATCAACCAATGCAGTCTAAACTGTACAATGTAAAAGCTGAACAGTGTTTTGGTGCCACCTACTGGATACATTGAAGCATTGCAAATTTGACGTTTGTAACTTTTGAAGGGTTACAACCTAACGCCACTCAAATAGAATATTGGTGTTATTAATAAAACCTGAGAGATGTCTCGTCATGTTTTAATAATAAACGCTTTCTGCAATGCACACATTCTGTAGGCTGCTTATTCACCTTCACTTGTGTTGCTTCTCCTGAATGAATACACTTGGTACAGACCAGGGACAACAACTACAGACCCAAATACAGCTTTACAGAAAGTACTGTTGGGAGCAGTAATATAAATGCAGAGTATTGTATGAGAATATTTACCTTTATTTCCAATCCTCGCAGTCATAAGCAGTTAAACTACTAAAACATTTGAACAATACTGTAACTGGACTGTTTAATACTAAACCTCTCACTCTCTGACATATATGATCTGATTTCTTTATTCATTCAATACATTTAGTTTATTAACCTGCTCTGTCACTCCACTGGGTAGTTACTCATATAATAAAAAGCATTTCATTCAAAGAGCTTTAGTTTTCTAACGCCTCTCAGGGTTTTCTTGTGGAATGGGACGCTTTTTAATCACAATAAGACGCCTCAGGACATCTTTTCAAAGCTTTTACGCCAGTCTTTAATTAACTCCTATTTATTTTAAAGAGGTAAACCACCTGTTCATTTTACAAAACTAGAACCAAACAGCTGAGTGATACACTGTATTTCAAGCCCTCTTCAGCACTCTCAGTGTGTTTATTTTTTCATGTTGTAACATTAACATGATGTCTTGTCCTTTTTAAAATCAATAGCAGTTAATTAAAGCCTGGAGGAAGCGCTTTGATAACGCGTCCCCTCGAGTCTCACAGAGCAGCGCACTCCTTGGCGTGTCTCATTGCTGATGACTCTTCTGCTGCTGTGGACGCGGCTCTGTTGCCTGGTTTAGTTCGCAGCGCAGTCTGAGGAAGAGTCTAAATCTGTGCCGCTGGACAGCAGGGAGGAATACTGTCCTGTATAAAGAATAGGAGACAGTAATACAGTTTAAGAGAAACTAAATAAAAGCATGGGGTAGAAATAGCAGAGGTTACTGCCTGGAAGTTTACTCGTAAAGAATGACCTTTCTGCGACCCTGTGCTGTATTTACCAAAAACAAGTTCACACGCCCTGAACCTGCAAGACTAGCGAAGAGAAAGCTATGAAACTGCGAGCATGCCTGCGCCATTGTGGATCTGTTTGTGACAATGGCGCTGAACTTAAATTAACCTAATATATGTCTAAAAACATTATCAGGGATATACCGTCAGTGTTTAAACATCTTGTTCTGAAGAAGAGGTCGGGAAACAACAATATCTGTACAAAACACAGATTATATATCTGCGAAAAACTCTCTGCATCGACGCTGCTGCAGCCTGATAGAGAAAGGACTATACCAACTCTGGCATGGGGAGGGGGTTACCTGAATTCAAATTGTATTCACTTGGAAAAATATAGAGCTACAAACAGCTCGATTATGATGTTAAAATTGAAAGTCATATTTATTTTTTATTAAAAGATCCGCGGTATCACGATTTCCTTTGCGGTTCATATTAGATGAATTGTTAAACCGCGCTGATCGGTTTGTATTTTGTGATTGGTATATTCCTCGTCCTGTGGGAGACGGACCCGTTCAGACACTGAGGGAGAGCAGAGAGGAGGTGAGAGAGTCTGCATGGAGCTCTACAATGTGTTTATAAACTACAGAGCGCTGTTATATTGTATTATTTTGAAAGGTCCGGGTTGTAGTGTGGTAGGAGCGCGTTGTTTTATCCGTTCAGACACTGAGGGAGAGCAGAGAGGAGGTGAGAGAGTCTGCATGGAGCTCTACAATGTGTTTATAAACTACAGAGCGCTGTTATATTGTATTATTTTGAAAGGTCCGGGTTGTAGTGTGGTAGGAGCGCGTTGTTTTATCCGTTCAGACACTGAGGGAGAGCAGAGAGGAGGTGAGAGAGTCTGCATGGAGCTCTACAATGTGTTTATAAACTACAGAGCGCTGTTATATTGTATTATTTTGAAAGGTCCGGGTTGTAGTGTGGTAGGAGCGCGTTGTTTTATCCGTTCAGACACTGAGGGAGAGCAGAGAGGAGGTGAGAGAGTCTGCATGGAGCTCTACAATGTGTTTATAAACTACAGAGCGCTGTTATATTGTATTATTTTGAAAGGTCCGGGTTGTAGTGTGGTAGGAGCGCGTTGTTTTATCCGTTCAGACACTGAGGGAGAGCAGAGAGGAGGTGAGAGAGTCTGCATGGAGCTCTACAATGTGTTTATAAACTACAGAGCGCTGTTATATTGTATTATTTTGAAAGGTCCGGGTTGTAGTGTGGTAGGAGCGCGTTGTTTTATCCGTTCAGACACTGAGGGAGAGCAGAGAGGAGGTGAGAGAGTCTGCATGGAGCTCTACAATGTGTTTATAAACTACAGAGCGCTGTTATATTGTATTATTTTGAAAGGTCCGGGTTGTAGTGTGGTAGGAGCGCGTTGTTTTATCCGTTCAGACACTGAGGGAGAGCAGAGAGGAGGTGAGAGAGTCTGCATGGAGCTCTACAATGTGTTTATAAACTACAGAGCGCTGTTATATTGTATTATTTTGAAAGGTCCGGGTTGTAGTGTGGTAGGAGCGCGTTGTTTTATCCGTTCAGACACTGAGGGAGAGCAGAGAGGAGGTGAGAGAGTCTGCATGCAGCTCTACAATGTGTTTATAAACTACAGAGCGCTGTTATATTGTATTATTTTGAAAGGTCCGGGTTGTAGTGTGGTAGGAGCGCGTTGTTTTATCCGTTCAGACACTGAGGGAGAGCAGAGAGGAGGTGAGAGAGTCTGCATGGAGCTCTACAATGTGTTTATAAACTACAGAGCGCTGTTATATTGTATTATTTTGAAAGGTCCGGGTTGTAGTGTGGTAGGAGCGCGTTGTTTTATCCGTTCAGACACTGAGGGAGAGCAGAGAGGAGGTGAGAGAGTCTGCATGGAGCTCTACAATGTGTTTATAAACTACAGAGCGCTGTTATATTGTATTATTTTGAAAGGTCCGGGTTGTAGTGTGGTAGGAGCGCGTTGTTTTATCCGTTCAGACACTGAGGGAGAGCAGAGAGGAGGTGAGAGAGTCTGCATGGAGCTCTACAATGTGTTTATAAACTACAGAGCGCTGTTATATTGTATTATTTTGAAAGGTCCGGGTTGTAGTGTGGTAGGAGCGCGTTGTTTTATCCGTTCAGACACTGAGGGAGAGCAGAGAGGAGGTGAGAGAGTCTGCATGGAGCTCTACAATGTGTTTATAAACTACAGAGCGCTGTTATATTGTATTATTTTGAAAGGTCCGGGTTGTAGTGTGGTAGGAGCGCGTTGTTTTATCCGTTCAGACACTGAGGGAGAGCAGAGAGGAGGTGAGAGAGTCTGCATGGAGCTCTACAATGTGTTTATAAACTACAGAGCGCTGTTATATTGTATTATTTTGAAAGGTCCGGGTTGTAGTGTGGTAGGAGCGCGTTGTCTTATCCGTTCAGACACTGAGGGAGAGCAGAGAGGAGGTGAGAGAGTCTGCATGGAGCTCTACAATGTGTTTATAAACTACAGAGCGCTGTTATATTGTATTATTTTGAAAGGTCCGGGTTGTAGTGTGGTAGGAGCGCGTGGTTTTATCCGTTCAGACACTGAGGGAGAGCAGAGAGGAGGTGAGAGAGTCTGCATGGAGCTCTACAATGTGTTTATAAACTACAGAGCCCTGTTATATTGTATTATTTTGAAAGGTCCGGGTTGTAGTGTGGTAGGAGCGCGTTGTTTTATCCGTTCAGACACTGAGGGAGAGCAGAGAGGAGGTGAGAGAGTCTGCATGGAGCTCTACAATGTGTTTATAAACTACAGAGCGCTGTTATATTGTATTATTTTGAAAGGTCCGGGTTGTAGTGTGGTAGGAGCGCGTTGTTTTATCCGTTCAGACACTGAGGGAGAGCAGAGAGGAGGTGAGAGAGTCTGCATGGAGCTCTACAATGTGTTTATAAACTACAGAGCGCTGTTATATTGTATTATTTTGAAAGGTCCGGGTTGTAGTGTGGTAGGAGCGCGTTGTTTTATCCGTTCAGACACTGAGGGAGAGCAGAGAGGAGGTGAGAGAGTCTGCATGGAGCTCTACAATGTGTTTATAAACTACAGAGCGCTGTTATATTGTATTATTTTGAAAGGTCCGGGTTGTAGTGTGGTAGGAGCGCGTTGTTTTATCCGTTCAGACACTGAGGGAGAGCAGAGAGGAGGTGAGAGAGTCTGCATGGAGCTCTACAATGTGTTTATAAACTACAGAGCGCTGTTATATTGTATTATTTTGAAAGGTCCGGGTTGTAGTGTGGTAGGAGCGCGTTGTTTTATCCGTTCAGACACTGAGGGAGAGCAGAGAGGAGGTGAGAGAGTCTGCATGGAGCTCTACAATGTGTTTATAAACTACAGAGCGCTGTTATATTGTATTATTTTGAAAGGTCCGGGTTGTAGTGTGGTAGGAGCGCGTTGTTTTATCCGTTCAGACACTGAGGGAGAGCAGAGAGGAGGTGAGAGAGTCTGCATGGAGCTCTACAATGTGTTTATAAACTACAGAGCGCTGTTATATTGTATTATTTTGAAAGGTCCGGGTTGTAGTGTGGTAGGAGCGCGTTGTTTTATCCGTTCAGACACTGAGGGAGAGCAGAGAGGAGGTGAGAGAGTCTGCATGGAGCTCTACAATGTGTTTATAAACTACAGAGCGCTGTTATATTGTATTATTTTGAAAGGTCCGGGTTGTAGTGTGGTAGGAGCGCGTTGTTTTATCCGTTCAGACACTGAGGGAGAGCAGAGAGGAGGTGAGAGAGTCTGCATGGAGCTCTACAATGTGTTTATAAACTACAGAGCGCTGTTATATTGTATTATTTTGAAAGGTCCGGGTTGTAGTGTGGTAGGAGCGCGTTGTTTTATCCGTTCAGACACTGAGGGAGAGCAGAGAGGAGGTGAGAGAGTCTGCATGGAGCTCTACAATGTGTTTATAAACTACAGAGCGCTGTTATATTGTATTATTTTGAAAGGTCCGGGTTGTAGTGTGGTAGGAGCGCGTTGTTTTATCCGTTCAGACACTGAGGGAGAGCAGAGAGGAGGTGAGAGAGTCTGCATGGAGCTCTGCAATGTGTTTATAAACTACAGAGCGCTGTTATATTGTATTATTTTGAAAGGTCCGGGTTGTAGTGTGGTAGGAGCGCGTTGTTTTATCCGTTCAGACACTGAGGGAGAGCAGAGAGGAGGTGAGAGAGTCTGCATGGAGCTCTGCAATGTGTTTATAAACTACAGAGCGCTGTTATATTGTATTATTTTGAAAGGTCCGGGTTGTAGTGTGGTAGGAGCGCGTTGTTTTATCCGTTCAGACACTGAGGGAGAGCAGAGAGGAGGTGAGAGAGTCTGCATGGAGCTCTACAATGTGTTTATAAACTACAGAGCGCTGTTATATTGTATTATTTTGAAAGGTCCGGGTTGTAGTGTGGTAGGAGCGCGTTGTTTTATCCGTTCAGACACTGAGGGAGAGCAGAGAGGAGGTGAGAGAGTCTGCATGGAGCTCTACAATGTGTTTATAAACTACAGAGCGCTGTTATATTGTATTATTTTGAAAGGTCCGGGTTGTAGTGTGGTAGGAGCGCGTTGTTTTATCCGTTCAGACACTGAGGGAGAGCAGAGAGGAGGTGAGAGAGTCTGCATGGAGCTCTACAATGTGTTTATAAACTACAGAGCGCTGTTATATTGTATTATTTTGAAAGGTCCGGGTTGTAGTGTGGTAGGAGCGCGTTGTTTTATCCGTTCAGACACTGAGGGAGAGCAGAGAGGAGGTGAGAGAGTCTGCATGGAGCTCTACAATGTGTTTATAAACTACAGAGCGCTGTTATATTGTATTATTTTGAAAGGTCCGGGTTGTAGTGTGGTAGGAGCGCGTTGTTTTTGTGTGTGTGTGTGTGTTGTATTTGTGAAGCGGCGTGTCTGTGTCAGCGTGTTTGTTTTTCTTCTCATCCTCTCATTCACAGTCTGTGTGTTTCAGGGCTGACAGCTTCGCGGGTTTCCAGACAGATTCTCATTGTTCTGAAAGCGTCTCGCGGGTCAATACGGGTTTCGTTCTGTTACCCGGAGCGCGCGCCGGCTGCTCGTGGCTGCTGTCTTTCTGACGTCACACGCAGCTTGTGGAGAAGCGCGTCTCCAAACCTCGCAGCGCAGCTCAGTGACGCGCTTGAAAACGCGACACAACATTCCCTAATAACACTTGCCATGCATTATGACTTCAAAGCCATCACTGTAAGGCGATGATCTTATTATTTATTGATTTTATTTTACTTTATTATTTCTTTGATCACCAATTGCCACAGCAACACACTGTTTATATATGTAGTACTTATTTTAAGGTAATAAATAAACACAATTCTCTAGGGATTTATTTATTTTTAATTATTACTCTCTTACATCTCATTACATTATGTATGTGTGTGGAGATTAGATAAAGGACTATTTGGAAGAGAAAATAGGAGGCACTTTTTTACACAGAGAATTGTGAGAGTCTGGAACCAACTCCCCAGTAATGTTGTTGAAGTGACACCCTGGGATCCTTCAAGAAACAGATTCTAATAATAATAATAATAGTAACAATCTTTAGTTTTATATAGCGCCTTTCATAGTGGACCACCATCACAAAGCGGTGTGTGAGCTATGCATCAGCTGCAGAGTCACTTACAACAACGTCTCACCTGAAAGACGGAGCACAAGGGGGTGAAGTGACTTGCTCAGGGTCACACAATGAGTCAGTGGCTGAGCTGGGATTTGAACCGGGGACCTCCTGGTTACAAGCCTGTTTATTTAACCACTGGACCACACAGCCTCCTAAAAGGAACAATAAGCTCCTAACAACCAAGGTTTGAGGACAAAATGACTCCTTGCTGATTGGTCTTTTAAGAGAATGTTTTATAAAACACCAAACATACTTATTAAATGAAAAGAGAACTATAGTAACTTTCATCCATCATTCTTGAGATTAGACAGGTACAATCCTCTGGGATTATAAACGTATTACAAGAAATTCTGTGTCCCTTCAATAGTAAAGCCAGCCCTGCTATTAAAGCCAGGTTTTGTCAGTCCCGTGAATGGCCTTAGTAGCACTATATTTAAATGAATGCATTTCTTTTTCAGCTGCTACTAAGCAGAATCCTGTGTGCTGCCATGGACAGTGTGGAGATGGAATCTGTCCAGATTAAAGAGGAGTTCTTTGAACCTGAACTTGTCCCCTTTAGAGCGGAGTTCTCTGGGCTGGCTTCCCTTCCCATTAAACAGGAGCTCTGTGAGATGCAATGTGACAGCAGTCAGCCACAGGTCTCTGAGATTAAAGCTGAGCACAGTGAATTGGAGATCTCTCAGACAGAAGAACCCCTTCCTGCGAAACAAGAAGAGGTGCTGGAAATTAACCATATTAAACAGGAGCCCCCTGAAGTAGAGTTTGACCACATGGAACCAGGGAAGGAAGAATCCGAGGACTTCAAACCAAACATCCCTGAGCTGGAGAGAATCTGTGTGAGAGAGCAAGGCGCTGGAGAGGAAGGCTCTCCCAACAGCATGCAAGGAGGTGGAAAGGAAGACGGGCAGTCACATTCAGAATGCAGTCTAGCAGGTGAGTGACTCCCAGTAGCTGTGACATTGTCATTCTAGATTGCGTGATAGTGTGGCAGAGAGGGAGGGAGGGAGCATGTGGGTTACATTACTAGCTATTTGTTTTTCCTGTACCACTCACACCAGTTCAGGATAGGACTCACTACTGGTGATCTTAAGATACAGATATAAGCCCCTTTCACACGGGCACTCCTACCCGATTATACCAAAGGGGAGAAGAGCTAAAGTACTGTATATAACATTAGAAATGTTCAGTGTCTAAATAGAGGGATATTATTGTACATGTGTAGCGTTATTAGGGGTGCTTGATTCCGTTTCATTTATTTTAGACTTTTAGACTTCTACAAATAGTTAGTTTAAACGTTCAAGTAAAAACATTGAGAGTGCTATATCTTTTTAAATAAATAGCTTTCTATAAATGATCGCATAGCCTATATGTCTGTAAAAAGGTCTTCTGATTGTTCAGTGCTTTACCTCAGCTTTTCAACTCTCCTTAAAAATGCAGTTGATCCTGTTAAGTCGAGGTGCAGTCGGCACCCTCATTTCATATTTGAGTATCGTATAGACATTTATCAATGATTATCCATGCATTGAGGTTTTATTTTTCAAAATAAACAAACATTATATATTTTTTTTTTAACAGATGCTCTAATAACTAAAACAGTGTGTGTATAATAGTTAAACAAAAAGGCACGAGTTGCATTCAAATGAGAACACTTCAATTATATAAAAAACAAAAAATACAAAGGACTTACATTTAACAACTGAAAAGAATATGCGTGCGTCTGCATCAGATTAACATTGTAATAATCATTTAAAATACTGTATTTAACAGAAGTAATTTCTGAACTATGGTTTTTCAATACTGCTCACATTTTTATATCCAAAAGCAAAGCATTTGAATTAATCTCACAAACCGTGACTAATGTAACAATTGTACTAAATTCAGCTTATTTTTCTATAGTATTGCCATATAATCCAAACACAACATGCTTTGAAACAAAAGGTAATTAGTAGATTTAATAGATAAAAAAAAAGTGTTTTTCTTAATTTTTAAATCAAGAAGCCGTGCATCCAGTAGTCCTGCTTGTGATTGGTCTTCTCCAAGACGAATGTAAAGGCTTGAAGTGTGTATCCTAGCAACGCACTGATCTGCCGTACCAGCACACGAAGCAGCACACGAAGCACTCAAGGATTTAATGCAAACCAGCAAGACTACAAATCTGGATCAACAAAACACATGAACTTGTTGAATCAGTTGCGATCGTCTCAGTAATCAACCATGGTATTGTGTTTTCAGCCCGAGTTTTATCACGTTTCCTGCACTACCAGCCATGCACTTGCATTGTTGTTTGCCTGGGCTCCACCTCCTCCTCACTAGATCCAGCACCAGTAGTTATATTTTCATATATTTTAACATTGTTCCTGTACTGCTGCTGTAACTAAGCTCTGCAGAGCACAGTCTCCCTTTATATCACAATGTGCCCAGACAGCGCTTCGGTTATTTAGATCTCCCGAAGATAACATTGATAGTCATGAAAGCAAAAGCATGCTGGAAATTGCGAGGTGAATATCCAGTGACAATGATGTCACGTGACAAAGGTAGGAAATAGACAACAAAAGAAAACTCTGAGTAGCCGTTATTTGCAGACACCCTCCTGTTCTTAATATTTGAACTGCACATTTGACAAAGTTTAAACAGTTAAGCAAAATTAAAAACATTTGACACTTTGCTAACTTTTAACCGTTTAAACTTTGAATGATTAACACCCCTAAAAGTAATGCTATTGAAAAATATATAATTGTAGGGTGTTTTAGAGGAAATAGACCTGAAACATTACAGGAGAACTCTGAGGGCAGATTTTGATCCCAGGGCTCAGTTTCACCAGCGTCAGTCTTTACTGACTTTGCTTTTACACATAAAGTAAAGGCTATAAAGAGTATGTAGCGGGGTTCTGAAAAATATAGCGTTCCATGTCCCCACGTGTTGCTACAACTGTTTAAATAACATACCTGTCTTTTTTCTTTTCATTGTTCACATCCTGACAACTTTTAACACATGACTTTAATCTGTTGCAAAGCTCTTTTAGAAATGGCTGCTCTAGTGCACTGAGGTTTGAGATCTGTACTCTGAATCACTGCAGGAAGAGAGATCCATAAAACAGGGGTGTCTGAATAAATCAAGTATTCTAAATAAAATTACAAATCGAATACTGTGATCAAGTTTTGAGTACTCGTTAATTTCTAAAACAAATGGAAAAATGAGCTAACTACACCCGAAAAAGCTTGGCATGGTATTTTGACAGAGGAGCAAGTTAAAAGTGATCAGCCACTACAATTGTCACCTCACTGATAACTGACAGGAGGCGGGGCTCTTCCTTACCTAGCTCTGCTATTGGCTGAGGGAGTACATGAGCAGTGAGTATTTTGAAAAAAGTTAAACGAGACCACCATCCAATGTAATCTCTGCAGCACAAGCATTTCATATTGTAAATCAACAAGTACATTCTCAATCATCTAAAATGCCAGCACCCATCTGCTACTTTGGAAGAAAACACAGAATGTGGCAAAAAACAAGCAAGCAGTGCATCTTTTACTGTGTGCAGTGGAGATGTGAGGCGTCTCGACTGAAACAAGCAAGCAGTGCATCTTTTACTGTGTGCAGTGGAGATGTGAGGCTTCTCGACTGAAACAAGCAAGCAGTGCATCTTTTACTGTGTGCAGTGGGGATGTGAGACGTCTCGACTGAAACAAGCAAGCAAGCAGTGCATCTTTTACTGTGTGCAGTGGGGATGTGAGGTGTCTCGACTGAAACAAGGAAGCAGTGCATCTTTTACTGTGTGCAGTGGAGATGTGAGGCGTCTCGACTGAAACAAGCAAGCAGTGCATCTTTTACTGTGTGCAGTGGAGATGTGAGGCGTCTTGACTGCAACAAGCAAGCAGTGCATCTTTTACTGTGTGCAGTGGGGATGTGAGGCGTCTCGACTGCAACAAGCAAGCAGTGCATCTTTTACTGTGTGCAGTGGGGATGTGAGGCGTCTCGACTGCAACAAGCAAGCAGTGCATCTTTTACTGTGTGCAGTGGGGATGTGAGGCGTCTCGACTGCAACAAGCAAGCAGTGCATCTTTTACTGTGCGCAGTGGGGATGTAAGGCGTCTCGACTGAAACAAGCAAGCAGTGCATCTTTTACTGTGTGCAGTGGGGATGTGAGGCGTCTCGACTGAAACAACAAGCAAGCAGTGCATCTTTTACTGTGCGCAGTGGGGATGTGAGGCGTCTCGACTGCAACAAGCAAGCAGTGCATCTTTTACTGTGCGCAGTGGGGATGTGAGACGTCTCGACTGAAACAACAAGCAAGCAGTGCATCTTTTACTGTGTGCAGTGGGGATGTGAGGCGTCTCGACTGAAACAAGCAAGCAGTGCATCTTTTACTGTGTGCAGTGGGGATGTAAGGCGTCTCGACTGAAAAAAGGCTTTTTGTTTATTAAGCCATATCCACACGGAACACGAGCAACACAAGCAAATAATTTAGAAGTCATTGCAGTCAAATGGGAGTATCCACACCAGCAGCGAGTGATGCGAGCGACGTCGCTTTGAGAACGCTTTGAAGCTGACCAATCTGAAGTAAGGTTAACACCCTTGACAGACATCAAACATATGCCTCAAAACACATCCCATCCATGGGGTGAGGATGTTAACACTTTTATCTGAACACAGCACTTCATGTCTAATTCGGGGATACGTGTTTTTAGTTTACTGATAGAATGTCTGAATGCATAGAAAATATAATCATTCATAAGTAAATGAAATCAGAGATGACTCAAACACATGATCTGATGTGTCACAGTCTTCAACAGCGTTTATGAAGAAGTGTAGCAAAAAATAGATTTGCAGAACGGCACATAATAACACGGATAATAATAATAATAATGATAATAATAATAATAATAATAATATAATAATAATCAAGATGGTCATTATGTAGTGCTTAACAACAACATAATAATCCTAATACTAATACTAATAATAATAATAATAATAATAATAATGCTGCACTTTAAAATACTTTTAAAAAGTTAATTAACAAAAAGGATCACAAAAGGAATTTGTAAAGAAACACAATTGAGATTGTAGTAACGTGTATATATATTATTTTACAATGGAGTTGCCAGAGGTCAGGATAACCTTTTATCAAAACAAGCCCTGT
Organism: Acipenser ruthenus; assembly: GCF_902713425.1. Lineage (NCBI taxonomy): Eukaryota > Metazoa > Chordata > Actinopteri > Acipenseriformes > Acipenseridae > Acipenser > Acipenser ruthenus. The sequence continues at coordinate 5,100,465 of NC_081239.1, read as the reverse complement.
TTTGTAAAGACAGCCCATCTCTAGTTTGTCCAATAGGAATGCGTGGGCTGGGTCATGTGTTTATTTCCAGTCTTCTGGATCCTTTCCAACATTGACATTCGGTGACTTCACTCGCGTCGCTCTGTCTGGTGTGGATACGGCTTTAGAAGTGACCTTTCATTCAGATTTACACTGCAAACTATCCGGGCAATGCTAAACCTTTGCTGCTACTGTGTGTATATATATATATATATATATATATATATATATATTACAGTGCCGTCCTACCCCACAACTTCCAAGTGAAAAAAATATTCTAGAAATTTGTAGAAAATTAATTAAAAATAAAAACTGAAAAAGCTTGTTTGGATAAGTGTCCAACCTGCTTGTAATAGCAATCCTAAATTAGCTCAGGTGTAACCAATAGCCTTCAAAATCACACACCAAGTTAAGTGGCCTCCACCTGTGTTAAATTGTAGTGATTTCAGGGTAAATTCAGCAGTTTCTGTAGGTTCCCTCTGCTGGGTAGTGCATTTCAAAGCAAAGACCATGAGCACCAAGGCGCTTTCAAAAGAACTCCGGGACAAAGTTGTTGAAAGGCACAGATCAGGGGATGGGTATAAAAAAATATCAAAGGCCTTGAATATCCCTTGGAGCACAGTCAAGACGATTATTAAGAAGTGGAAGTTGTATGGCACCACCAAGACCCTGCCTAGATCAGGCCGTCCCTCCAAACTGGATGACTGAGCAAGGAGACTGATCAGAGAGGCTACCAAGAGGCCAATGACAACTTTGCAATAGCTACAGGCTTTTATGGCCAAGACTGGTCAAAGTGTGCATGTGACCACAATATCCCAAGCACTCCACAAATCAAAAAAAACACGCAGGAGATTCTGTAGCCATGTGGCAAAAAGTTTTGTGGTCTGACAAAACTAAAATGGAACTTTTTGGTCTAAATTCAAAGCGTTATGTTTGGCACAAACCCAACACAGCACATCACCCAAAGAACACCATCCCTACTGTGAAGCATGGTGGTGGCAGCATCATGTTATGGGGATGTTTCCCATCGGCAGGGACTGGGGCACTTGTCAGGATAGAAGGGAAAATGAATGGAGCAAAGTACAGTGAAGTCCTTGAGGAAAACCTGCTGCCCTCTGCAAGAAACCTGAAACTGAGACTGAAGTTCACCTTTCAGCATGACAACGACCCAAAGCACACAGCCAAAGCTACACTGGAGTGGCTAAGGAACAAAAAGGTAAATGTCATCGAGTGGCAGAGCCCCGACCTAAATCCAATCGAAAATTTCCATCAACGCTCCCCAAGGAACTTGACAGAGCTTTAACAGTTTTGTAAAGAAGAATGGTCAAATATTGCCTAATATAGGTGTGCAAAGTTGGTAGAGACCTATCCCAACAGACTCACAGCTGTAATTGCTGCCAAAGGTGCTTCCACTAAGTATTAACTCAGGGTTGGTGACTTATCCAATTATGATCTTCCAGTTTTGTATTTGTAGTATATCATCTTAACAGTGTGGAGTATGGTGTGTAGATAAGTGGAAAAAATCCTCATTTAAATTCATGAAACTCTGAGGCACTGACACAACAAAATGTGAAAAAAGTTCAAGGGGGTGTAGACTTTCTATAGTCCCTGTGCATAAGAACATAAGAAAGTTTACAAATGAGAGGAGGCCATTCAGCCTATCTTGCTTGTTTGGTTGTTAGTAGCTTATTGATCCCTGAATCTCATCAAGCAGCTTCTTGAATGATCTCAGGGTGTCAGCTTCAACAACATTACTGGGGAGTTGGTTCCAGACCCTCACAATTCTCTGTGTAAAAAAGTGCCTCCTATTTTCTGTTCTGAATGTCCCTTGATCTAATCTCCATTTGTGACACCTAGTCCTTGTTTCTTTTTTCAGGTCAAAAAAGTCCCCTGGGTCAACATTGTCTATACCTTTTAGGATTTTGAATGTTTGAATCAGATCGCCTGCAAATATCTTATTATTCGAAATTCCCACCCCTAACAAAAAAAGTGAGTGTTGTATTTGTTCGTTTGTCTAGTAAACAGTTTGTCTGTTTCTAAGACTACTAACACGATCCGGAGCTGTAGCCGCAGGCCAGCATCAAACCCAGACACCAGCACTTCCCTCACCACAACAAATTGTATTACACACCACAAGCACTAAAATCACTCACTAAAGAAATGTGTCTGTGTTTTGTGTTACGTGTGGGTGTTAAAAGAACGGGACTTTTTGTTACGGGTCAAACCCAGGGATTCTAATTGAAGTGATACACATCACTGTATCGCTTTACAACAGTATTATTTACAGCTGATTGCCGTCAGCCTCTGGACATTGTGAAACCAATACACACCCTTGCACCTGGATATAATTGTGTCTGTTTTCTTGCACCTGGATATAATTGTCTGTCTGTTTTCTTGCACCTGGATAGAATTGTCTGTCTGTTTTCTTCTGCACTGCTGCATTACCTTCACCTGCACTCACTTACCCACTTTGCCACAGCGTCCCTATGTGTGGTTGCTGCTAATACTTTCTAAAGACCTGTCACTGTTATGAGTAATTAGAGGTTGAGGAGTCGAAACTTTCATTTTTGGTATATTCGAATATCTTATTATTCGAAATTCCCACCCCTAACAAAAAACCTTAAGTGCTCTGTTTTTTCTGTTCCGTACCACGTCATGGGTCACTATTGCTGTGTTACCTGATAATGTTGGCAATAATCCTGACGCTATCAGTGCACTAGGGTGGGCATTTTGAAAAGACCTTTGAAACATACTTTAAAGTTATGTGTAAAAAGTTGTCATGATGTTAGCATTGAAAATAAATGACTGGTACGTTATTTAAACAGTATTATTATTATCATTCTTCTTCTTCTTCTTCTCTTAGCAGACGCCCTTATCCAAGGTGACTTACAGTCGTAAACAAAAATACAGTTGTAGCAACACATGGGGATGTGGAACGCTATATTTTTGGAACCCCGCTACTTACTCTAAGTTTTTAACTTTAAGCTGGTGTAACCCAGTGCAAGCCCCCACAGCTGAAATTCATATGCTTTAATCCACTCCTCCACCGTTGTTGAACTCCATGGCAGTGCTTGACAACACAGTGGGGCTCGGGCACAGAAATATCGCACGTGCACATCCAGCGATCTTTGAGAAACTGCCTCTGCACAGGGGATACACAATCCTATGGGTTACAGAAATCTGCATAACACCCTTCAGGACAATTTGATTTTGAGATGCATGCCTCGATTTGAACGTCAGTGAAGTCAAGTTTTATCTGTATATCTAGTTTGTCTATGTGTTAATCCGGCCCTGCACATGCCCTGAGAGTTGGTTCATACATCACTGCAGATGAATGCGATACATCCAGCGCAGACCCCATGCGATTTCAGGTCACAGACGCATGAGAAAAGGCTGTACGACTTTCCAAAAAAGACGCATGTCGCAAGAGTCTGTGTGACCTGTCACACAGGGTCAGAGACCCTCGACTCCGACCACAAATTATGTCGGAGTCTGAATTATGAACCAACCTTAAGCCTACAAGCAGCCCCTCTTACTTTCTTTCCTGTTCATGTTTTCCAGGTTCCAGTCCAGCAGCTAAAGCGAGGGCAGACGGTGGAGAATATCCTGACTGTGGGAAAGGTTTCACCCAGCGAACACACACAGGCGAGAAACCGTATTGCTGCACTGACTGTGGGAAGAGTTTCAGTCAGTCAAACATCCTTGTTGCACACCAGCGAATTCACACAGGAGAGAAACCATATCACTGCTTTGACTGTGGGAAGAATTTCAGTCAGTCAAATAGCCTTGTTTTTCACCAGCGAACTCACACAGGAGAGAAACCGTATCACTGCTCTGACTGTGGGAAGAGTTTCAGTCGGTCAAACAGCCTTGTTTTACACGAACGAACTCACACAGGAGAGAAACCATATCACTGCTCTGACTGTGGGAAGAGTTTCAGTCGGTCAAACAGCCTTGTTTTACACCAGCGAACTCACACAGGAGAGAAACCGTATCACTGTTCTGACTGTGGGAAGAATTTCAGTCGGTCAGGCAGCCTTGTTTCACACCAGCGAACTCACACAGGAGAGAAACCGTATCGCTGCTCTGACTGTGGGAAGAGTTTCAGACAGTTAGGCAGCCTTGTTTCACACCAGCGAACTCACACAGGAGAGAAACCGTATCACTGCTCTGACTGTGGGAAGAGTTACAGTCAGTTAGGAAGCCTAAAAGGACACCAGCGAACTCACACAGGAGAGAAACCGTATCACTGCTCTGACTGTGGGAAGAGTTTCAGTTGGTCAGACAGCCTTGTTTCACACCAGCGAACTCACACAGGAGAGAAACTGTGTCTCTTAAACAAGCCCTTCCAAAACACCAGTGAATTCACAGAGGAGAGAAACCTTAAATACTGATTTGTGTATCACTCTTAACTCTTTCTGGTCCATTTATTCAGCATGTATGTTTTGTGTATCACTCTTATGAGCATGCATTTTAAATTGTAAAAATGCAAATCCACTCTCTTGCTCTCTGTCAAAGTGGGCAGAGACGCAGACACGTCACAAGAGGCTTCTCTGCTGTCAGTGCCTGGGAGTGGGAATATGCAGAAAGGAAACTATTCCACACCTCATCTGATGGACAAGTCAGGAGAAATCAATAACTCAGTGTGGAAATGAGTTTCAGGATTTAACATTTGAACTTCATTAACTTGAAAATAAATAAATTGACAGGAATGTGTATCCAGACCCCTAATGTAGCATCCCAGAGACGAGACTGCAGCGTCCTTACTGGGCAACCGCCTGGAGGATGTGTCTTGTAAAGACATCACGATTCAAAAACGTATGAAAACTGATAGTGTTGCATGACTGTATTATGACATGAATGAGTAAATATTGCATGACGTGTCGCTTTGCAGTGTGCATTGTCCATGCTTGTGTTTGTGTTGCTTTTGTAAAGTGCCCCGAGTAATAGCAGTGCAGCAGGCATGTGTACGGATCTTGGGTACAGAAAGTCATAGCGGTTTCATCCCTGGCTCTTTCTTGCTCTTTTGTAATATCTTGCACTTGGTGACAAATTCCCAATGAAAATGTAGCTGAGCTATGACTATTAATCAGGGTTCGTACGCTAGTCTGGAATACTGGAAAAAGTATGGAAAAATGCAAAACTGATTTCCAGGGCTTGAAAATGCTTGAAAAACCACATCTCCGTTATGAAAGTCTTGAAAAAGTCTGGAATTTTACTAGCATCACGGGAGAATGAAAATGATTCTGCGATTACTTTTATTATTAATAATAATTGATCTCTAAAGCGGGTCAGCAGCTCTAGCAGTAACTGTCTAGACAGTTTACTAGTAGCAGCTATGTTGCTTGTGACCAAATTCTGTGAGGATTGCCCCGTGTAACACCCCTGACAACGCCCTGACAACTCAAAAGCAATCCTATCCAGTCAGTGCACTGGTATATGTCACATGACTCTGTCTGCTCCAGTGAAACGAAGGGTAAAATGGAGTCTACGACAGCCAAGGCTATGATTTTTTAAACAAAGTTACAGACTGGAATTACAAGCTACTGTACTCTGCTCACCGAGATTCACATTGTGTTATCTTGTTGTTACCTTTATTAAATCATTAATGTTATTTCCCAACCCAGGAAAAAAAAAAAAATCGAATACGATAGTTAGGGTGTATTCACACTGGGTTCATTTCAAACATCCTCAGTTCGGTTTGTTTGTTTTGAAGCAATGTATCAATGTGCTAGCTGTTCACACTTGCCTTGTATACAAACATACTGAGTTCGTTTGGAAATTAACTGGGGCTTGTTTTCGTGGTTCACTTCCATGATTTCCCAGGACTCAGTTCACTTGTGTTCATATTGAAATAGTCAGGGCAGCAGTGTGGAGAAGTGGTTAGGGCTCTGGACTCTTGACAGGAGGGTTGTGGGTTCAATCCCCAGTGGGGGACACTGCTGTTGTACCCTTGAGCAAGGTACTTTACCTAGATTGCTCCAGTAAAAACCCAACTGTATAAATGGGTAATGGTATGTAAAAATAATGTGTAAAAAAAAATTATAATAATTTTATGTAAAAATAATGTGATACCTTGTAACAATTGTAAGTCGCCCTGGATAAGAGTGTCTGCTAAGAAATAAATACTAGTAATAACCATCGGATGTTTCCATTTTCTGGCATTGCTTCTTCACACTATGTAAATATTCAATTACAATAGCAGTACAGTAGCTACTGTGTATATTGTTTAACATTTTGCTTTTTTTCATTTATATAAAATCCTCGTATATTGAAAAAAAATACTACGATATTGTAATAATGACAACAGATATTGTTTAGGGATATAGCTCCTCGTGTAAAACATTAGCATAGAGTGTGTACAGCGATAAATAAATAAATTGTGTTTTATTTCATTTATGCAAGACAACAGAGAACACTTAATTCATACCTGGGAACTATCTGGCAAACTCTGAGACGGACATCCTACTGTAGAGCATTGTTTTCTTTCTTTAAGTTTACTAAACCAAAATCAGGAACGTATAACAATTTAGAAAAAAAATCTGGTCCTTTTTTTAATATAATACTTTGTATTTTAGTTTTTTTTTTGCAGCAGCAGCAGCAGCACTGGTAAACATATTTACGTACACACCAAGCATAACTTTAACAAACAGACGTTTGTTAAAAACTGGACAACGAGCCAAAAACGGAATGTTTAACTTGCATACTGTGCTATATTGTATAATAAAGTTGGTGCTTGCACACTCCCTCGCACAACATCGTATACAGTAATCCACATGCAGCTGTATTTTCTGCAAATGTGATTTTTTTTTCCAATGTCAATGATGAATCATGAAAGCGATTGGAGGCAGTTCACATCATTCAACATGAACTTGAACAATTCTACAAAAATAAAGAAAACAGATTTTCTTTTTTAAAAGAGGTTATAGCAATCGCACCAGCCAACCGGAGCCACGGTAATTTTAATAAATTCCCAGGTATGTTGATATTACAGCAAATACATTGGGTTTTGTCAGTCTGATTTTTATTTTAATTTTTTTCTGATCAAATTTCTAACAATGCCGTTGTTTCCCCCGTTGTCCATATCACTCATCTGGACATTTTTACCTCCTGTTTGTGTATGCAGTAACTGTACACTACTGTACAGCCAAATCTACCGGGTTCATTTCCTGTTTGCAAAAGAACCGAGACCATCCAGTGTTCACATTCACGTTTTTTAAGCGAACCGAACTCAGTTCTTTTGCCAAACGGTCCGAGACCATCTCTTCTAGTGGTCTCAGTTCAGTTCAGTTCGGTTTGTTTGCCAATTGAACTTTGATGTTCACACTGCTCTCCAAACGAACCGAACCGTACTGAGTACGAAAAAAAGCTCCAGTGTGAACAGGCCCTTATTATCACCGACTCGGATTAAAAAAAAAAAATAAACTCTTTCTGCAGCCCCTTGGTTTGTATAAACGTAGCATGTTAACATCGCTTTTTTCATTGCTTTAATTTGATTAATAAAACGTACCGGTAATTTTATTTTAAATGTATGGTGCTTGCTTGTAACTTACAGTACCGAGTGCAGCAACTGTCTCGGGTCCAAACCGTTAGCTGAGTGAACTATTTACATCCTCGCTATATGGCCTTCATTATACGATTAAATACTGATTTTAAAATCAAACTGCTGCTGATGTTCACTCGTACAGCTCTATGCAACCGGCACGGCAAAGCAACATTGATTTTTTTTTTTTTTAAATAATGAACCAAGATTTAAATTAACTTTTGCAATTGAAACAAAACAGTTTATATTGTTTGTTTTGGATTGTCCTTTTACTATAGTGAACAAAAGGCTTTGGACCCAAACAGGGTTGTTCTAGCGAGGGTGTGCTGTATTTAGTGTTTGACTTGTATGTTTAATATACCACACTTGCACATTTGTTATTTCATTTCTGTTATTTTTCACCTCCCAGAGTGTTCAACATTTAACAGAGGGTGTAAAGAAGTTTGGCTCAGAATCCAATCTCATCCCTTACAAAAAAGTAATATACTGCATGTATACTTGTGCCAAAATTGTCAGGTTTTAGTATCCTATTGGTCACATAATAATATCCTATTTTGACATAAGTATACTTGCAGTATACAACTTTTTATATTCTCTTTGTAAATAATGCAACGTAGTTCTCAAATATTGGTCATTTCTTAGATTGTATCTTACTTCTCTTTTGCATACCTGCATTGTCTCTTGCTAGATATGCACCTCCAGATTCTAACAAATACTTTTAGAAAACCAGGAGCAACTTCTGCTCTGAATCAAAAAGCTATAATGCTCTGCGGCTGCCCGCCTATGTGGATAACTATTGAAAAACTAGTAGAAACTAAAACACAAGTCTGGGAAAAACAAATGGAAGTCTAGAAGAAAGTATGGAATTTTGATGTTTGAAAAAGTGTATGAACCCGGATTAATGGATGAAGCTTTCATTACAGAGCAGACAATAATCTACAATACAGTGTGGAAATGGAAATAAATGTGGGGCCGGGGTGCTCTATAGATTTAGCTGGTACATCCGCGACCTGGACTGTAAACAATGTAATGCGTTTTGTCCAATTTTTAAATGAAATACTGTAGAGTATTTTTTTCTCTAGAGTGTGTGGAATGTCACGGCTCCTCACACCTGTGTCCATGGTCACCTCTGTGTTAATCTCCTAAAGGTTCAAATGAATTTCACTAAAAGCATCTGGACGGCAGACTCCCTTTCTACCGCTCTCCTCCTCTCATTCCCCCTCTACTTCCTTTCTCATTCCCCCTCTCCCCCATCCTTCCCTTCATCTCTTTCCTCTCCTCTCCCTCTCTTCTCTTTTTCCCTCTCTTCTGTGATCCTTGATGGGAATGCATATCCCACATACATAGTCAGCACTCGGTTATCCGTTACCCAGATACATGTCAATCGCATTTTACCATCCTTTTATTAAGAATAAAATCAATCCCCATTGAGATAGATAATGTAACAAATTAATACACTTGCCCGTCACGCGCGATTTCCGACTCTGTCACCAGTTTTCTAATTATTATTATTATTATTATTATTATTAGTATTTGTTTATTTAGCAGACGCCTTTATCCAAGGCGACTTACAGAGACTAGGGTGTGTGAACTATGCATCAGCTGCAGAGTCACAATTACATCTCACCCGAAAGATGGAGCACAAGGAGGTTAAGTGACTTGCTCAGGGTCACACAATGAGTCAGTGGCTGAGGTGGGATTTGAACTGGGGACCTTCTAGTTACAAGCCCTTTTCTTTAACCACTGGACAACACAGCCTCTAATACAAAGCCCATCTCTTCAATGTTACAATTTATCTGAATATCTGTCACAATCCACATTTAAAAAAAAATAATAAAATCTCTACTGCCAAATCAGTGTGTCTTATATTGTGCAGTTACACAGCGCTTCCTCCAGTTTCACCCGACGACAATGCAGCCAAAACAAAGTGAGTGAAGCAAGCTACGGTATTGTAACAGTTAATCATTAAACAGGTTTAGATACTGTGATGTATTTTTTTTTTTGTAATTGCTGTGTAGGGACGAATTCTGGAGGTTCACCTAACCCCAAACAATTCAATCCGAGGTGCGTTGAGTTAGATCAAGTCTATTTATTTGAAGGTTAACACACAGATGTTACAGAGCGCTCCATAGAGTACAGTATAGTGTGATTCTGCAGTTCTGCTGTGTATTGAAGGGGTAGTGTACAGTATAGTGTGATTCTGCAGTTCTGCTGTGTATTGAAGGGGTAGTGTGCAGTATAGTGTGATTCTGCAGTTCTGCTGTGTATTGAAGGGGTAGTGTACAGTATAGTGTGATTCTGCAGTTCTGCTGTCTATTGAAGGGGTAGTGTACAGTATAGTGTGATTCTGCAGTTCTGCTGTGTATTGAAGGGGTAGTGTACAGTATAGTGTGATTCTGCAGTTCTGCTGTGTATTGAAGGGGTAGTGTGCAGTATAGTGTGATTCTGCAGTTCTGCTGTGTATTGAAGGGGTAGTGTACAGTATAGTGTGATTCTGCAGTTCTGCTGTGTATTGAAGAGGGATGGTGTACAGTATAGTGTGATTCTGCAGTTCTGCTGTGTATTGAAGGGGTAGTGTACAGTATAGTGTGATTCCGCAGTTCTGCTGTGTATTGAAGAGGGATGGTGTACAGTATAGTGTGATTCTGCAGTTCTGCTGTGTATTGAAGGGGTAGTGTACAGTATAGTGTGATTCTGCAGTTCTGCTGTGTATTGAAGGGGTAGTGTACAGTATAGTGTGATTCTGCAGTTCTGCTGTGTATTGAAGAGGGATGGTGTACAGTATAGTGTGATTCTGCAGTTCTGCTGTGTATTGAAGGGATAGTGTACAGTATAGTGTGATTCTGCAGTTCTGCTGTGTATTGAAGGGGTAGTGTACAGTATAGTGTGATTCTGCAGTTCTGCTGTGTATTGAAGGGATAGTGTACAGTATAGTGTGATTCTGCAGTTCTGCTGTGTATTGAAGGGGTAGTGTACAGTATAGTGTGATTCTGCAGTTCTGCTGTGTATTGCAGAGGGATGGTGTACAGTATAGTGTGATTCTGCAGTTCTGCTGTGTATTGAAGGGGTAGTGTACAGTATAGTGTGATTCTGCAGTTCTGCTGTGTATTGAAGGGGTAGTGTACAGTATAGTGTGATTCTGCAGTTCTGCTGTGTATTGAAGAGGGATAGTGTACAGTATAGTCTGTATCCTAACACTGCTCCATTACTACAGTGGGCGTTGTGTGTTATACCATCTTATCTGGCAGCTCCAGAGCCAGTCTGACACATTTATCTCAGTGGAGCAGCGGTCTGACCCTGTGATGAATATGAATACAGGAGTCTGGCTGTGGGTGTGCAGTACTTCACAGTGCAATCATGAGGAGTCTACATGGGGTCTGGTTTGTTTGTGTCACACAGCTACAATTAACAGAGCTTGTGTTATGAAGATGAGACTCCTGGGGAGGACCTGTCTCATTGTCTTGAGTTTGCTACCAGCTGTTTCTACACAGAGAGGTGAGAGGGACTGTAGAAATTAAGCTGATGAAGAGACAACCTGCTATTTATAACATGAAGATCTTTCAATAGGACAGATGCACTGGCATGCATCAATGTATAATGTTGAGCTTCTAGATCTCACAGGGGTAACACCAGCCCCCCTTCTAGCTTATAGCTCTCAACTATTTGAAATAGGCCTGCAGTGCCCCATCTATGCAAGCCTGGAGTCGTTTCCCAGCGTCTGGCTTTGCTCTTGGAGCTGCGGTGGGGAGGCTGCTGTCAGGTATTGTGCATGCAGGTGTCCAGGCTGGCTGTCAGGTATTGTGCATGCAGGTGTCCAGGCTGGCTGTCAGGTATTGTGCATGCAGGTGTCCAGGCTGGCTGTCAGGTATTGTGCATGCAGGTGTCCAGGCTGGCTGCTGTCAGGTATTATGCATGCAGGTGTCCAGGCTGGCTGTCAGGTATTGTGCATGCAGGCGTCCAGGCTGGCTGCTGTCAGGTATTGTGCACGTAGGTGTCCAGGCTGGCTGTCCGGTATTGTGCATGCAGGCGTCCAGGCTGGCTGCTGTCAGGTATTGTGCAGGCTGGCTGTCAGGTATTGTGCATGCAGGTGTCCAGGCTGGCTGTCAGGTATTGTGCATGCAGGTGTCCAGGCTGGCTGCTGTCAGGTATTGTGCATGCAGGTGTCCAGGCTGGCTGTCAGGTATTGTGCATGCAGGCGGCCAGGCTGGCTGTCAGGTATTGTGCATGCAGGTGTCCAGGCTGGCTGCTGTCAGGTATTATGCATGCAGGTGTCCAGGCTGGCTGTCCGGTATTGTGCATGCAGGCGTCCAGGCTGGCTGCTGTCAGGTATTGTGCAGGCTGGCTGTCAGGTATTGTGCATGCAGGTGTCCAGGCTGGCTGTCAGGTATTGTGCATGCAGGTGTCCAGGCTGGCTGCTGTCAGGTATTGTGCATGCAGGTGTCCAGGCTGGCTGTCAGGTATTGTGCATGCAGGCGGCCAGGCTGGCTGTCAGGTATTGTGCATGCAGGTGTCCAGGCTGGCTGTCAGGTATTGTGCATGCAGGCGTCCAGGCTGGCTGTCTGGTATTGTGCATGCAGGTGTTCAGGCTGGCTGTCTGGTATTGTGCATGCAGGTGTCCAGGCTGGCTGTCTGGTATTGTGCATGCAGGTGTCCAGGCTGGCTGTCTGGTATTGTGCATGCAGGCGTCCAGGCTGGCTGTCAGGTATTGTGCATGCAGGTGTTCAGGCTGGCTGTCTGGTATTGTGCATGCAGGCGTCCAGGCTGGCTGTCTGGTATTGTGCATGCAGGTGTTCAGGCTGGCTGTCTGGTATTGTGCATGCAGGCGTCCAGGCTGGCTGTCTGGTATTGTGCATGCAGGTGTTCAGGCTGGCTGTCAGGTATTGTGCATGCAGGTGTCCAGGCTGACTGCTGTTCCACTTCTTCCCACTTTCAATTCAGCTCTTGCAGGGCTGTTATAAATTGTTTAATTTAAGCAAAAAAGGGGAGCAGATTGTTCTACAGAGGGACAGTGTTTTGTGTGTGCTGAGGTGAGCTGATTGTTCTACAGAGGGACAGTGTTTTGTGTGTGCAGAGGGGAGCTGATTGTTCTACAGAGGGACAGTGTTTTGTGTTTGCAGGAGAGCTGATTGTTCACACAGAGGGACAGTGTTTTGTGTGTGCAGAGGGGAGCTGATTGTTCTACAGAGGGACAGTGTTTTGTGTGTGCAGAGGGGAGCTGATTGTTCTACAGAGGGACAGTGTTTTGTTTGTGCAGAGGGGAGCTGATTGTTCTACAGAGGGACAGTGTTTTGTGTGTGCAGGAGAGCTGATTGTTCACACAGAGGGACAGTGTTTTGTGTGTGCAGAGGAGAGCTGATTGTTCACACAGAGGGACAGTGTTTTGTGTGTGCAGAGGAGAGCTGATTGTTCTACAGAGGGACAGTGTTTTGTGTGTGCAGAGGGGAGCTGATTGTTCTACAGAGGGACAGTGTTTTGTGTGTGCAGAGGGGAGCTGATTGTTCTACAGAGGGACAGTGTTTTGTGTGTGCAGAGGGGAGCTGATTGTTCTACAGAGGGACAGTGTTTTGTGTGTGCAGAGGGGAGCTGATTGTTCTACAGAGGGACAGTGTTTTGTGTGTGCAGAGGGGAGCTGATTGTTCTACAGAGGGACAGTGTTTTGTGTGTGCAGAGGGGAGCTGATTGTTCTACAGAGGGACAGTGTTTTGTGTGTGCAGAGGGGAGCTGATTGTTCTACAGAGGGACAGTGTTTTGTCTGTGCAGAGGGGAGCTGATTGTTCTACAGAGGGACAGTGTTTTGTGTGTGCAGAGGGGAGCTGATTGTTCTACAGAGGGACAGTGTTTTGTGTGTGCAGAGGGGAGCTGATTGTTCTACAGAGGGACAGTGTTTTGTGTGTGCAGAGGGGGGCTGATTGTTCTACAGGGGGACAGTGTTTTGTGTGTGCAGAGGGGAGCTGATTGTTCTGGCACAGATGTTCGAGGCTTGTTCCCTTAAGAGGAAAGGACCTGGGTGTGGGACGAGGGTGTGGTTTCATCTGAGACACTCCTGTGTTTGGAGACAATTTCTCATATTTTGGAATCTATTTAAACTCCTAATTGGAGCAGAGGTGTAGTCAATGTTGTCTCGGAGTTGGTTATGTTCAGATATTTTTTTGGCTTATGAATACACACAGGTGCAAATCGTTTTTAAATTGATGATAAACTGTTTTGAAAGTTAACCACAGAGAGTCTGGTGTTTAAAACCAAAACAGTGTATGCAAAACAAATGCTTGAAAGAAATGTAATGTTGTTAAGTTGTAATCATCCAATTAGAATATTTGCTGGCTGCAGTGTCATTTGTTGCTATGGAGAAGTGATCTAACTAGCTTCATGCTGGCAGGAAAGATAAGCCAACCACACACAGAACATTCCTAACTCTCCGTTGTCAGTAATATTTTGTGCACAGCTGTACTTATGACACACTTTTCTAATTACAGTCTTTTGCATGTATTTGAATAAACAAGATCTTTAGTAAGCAACGGTTCTGGGTGGGGTTAAGCCCTGGCAGGGGTGCACATAGTTTTGAAAATTGATGCTGAACTGTTTTGAAAGTTTAGCACCAGAGAGATTACTGGTGTTGAATGGTCAAACCCCGTCCTAATCAAGCCCCCTCACAACCTCCCACACGACACAAACCTTCTCTCCTGTGTATGTGGACGAGTGTGTGAGTGTGTGTGTGTGTGTGTGTGTGGGAGGGGGGTGTGTGATGTGAGTAGTCCAGACCCAATGAGAAACTATCATCATCTATACATCTATCATCAATATATATATATACACAGTATATATATGTGCATAAGTAAACATGTGTAATGGCACCACAATTTGATTTGCACCTCTGGTATAAATCGCTGGTTTCACAGCAGTCCCTCCCCTCGTTCCTTTCCTCTTATAGGAACCATGTGTCTCTCACAGGGATTTTTGCAATCCTTTCTAGTCTTGTTGAAACTCATAGTGGTTTTGACATATTCATCAATTTTAGTAGCAAGGGTCCAGGATTCAGTTGTGTTTTGCCATCTTGACACCTATGAATGTGTTGCCTGGGGGGTAATGCACTGTCTCATTACATGCCTGGGGGGTAATGCACTGTCTCATTACATGCCTGAGGGGTAATGCACTGTTTTATTGATTATATTTCCACAAACACATTGATGGAAGCTGTAAATTCAGCTTTGCTCATTAATTCAGTATCCTCATTAAACATAGTGGAGGGTCATGTATGCATCTATTATTCCAACATGGAGGCCAGATAATTACTGTCCCCACCTGCACATCACTAATTAACTTAATTACATATTAATATAATCACAAACAGTGCAACCAACACTTATAACAATAGTGTAGCCTAATTCTCATGCAGAAAATTAAATAAACAGTTTCCATACTGTCTCATTGCTTCAAGCAGGGTAATGTTCAGCCTGTGTCTGTACTGTCTCATTGAAGCAGGGTAGTGTACAGACTGTGTCAGTACTGTCTCATTGAAGCAGGGTAGTGTTCATTCTGTGTCAGTACTGTCTCATTGAAGCAGGGTAGTGTTCATCCTGTGTCAGTACTGTCTCATTGAAGCAGGGTAGTGTACAGCCTGTGTCAGTACTGTCTCATTGAAGCAGGGTAGTGTACAGCCTGTGTCAGTACTGTCTCATTGAAGCAGGGTAGTGTTCAGCCTGTGTCAGTACTGTCTCATTGAAGCAGGGTAGTGTACAGCCTGTGTCAGTACTGTCTCATTGAAGCAGGGTAGTGTACAGCCTGTGTCAGTACTGTCTCATTGAAGCAGGGAAGTGTTCAGTCTGTGTCAGTACTGTCTCATTGAAGCAGTGTAGTGTACATCCTGTGTCAGTACTGTCTCATTGAAGCAGGGTAGTGTTCAGCCTGTGTCAGTACTGTCTCATTGAAGCAGGGTAGTGTTCAGTCTGTGTCAGTACTGTCTCATTGAAGCAGGGTAGTGTTCAGTCTGTGTCAGTACTGTCTCATTGAAGCAGGGTAGTGTTCAGCCTGTGTCTGTTCTGTCTCATTGAAGCAGGGTAGTGTTCAGCCTGTGTCAGTACTGTCTCATTGAAGCAGGGTAGTGTTCAGCCTGTGTCAGTACTGTCTCATTGAAGCAGGGCAGTGTTCACCCTGTGTCTGTACTGTCTCATTGAAGCAGGGCAGTGTTCACCCTGTGTCAGTACTGTCTCATTACTTGAAGCAGGGTAGTGTTCAGCCTGTGTCAGTACTGTCTCATTACCTGGAAGCACTGCAATTGTGCCGTTCTGATGTGTATTGAAGGGGTAGAGTACAGTATAGTGTGATTCTGCAGTTCTGCTGTGTATTGAAGGGGTAGTGTACAGTATAGTGTGATTCTGCAGTTCTGCTGTGTGTTGAAGGGGTAGTGTACAGTATAGTGTGATTCTGCAGTTCTGCTGTGTATTGAAGGGGTAGTGTACAGTATAGTGTGATTCTGCAGTTCTGCTGTGTATTGAAGGGGTAGTGTACAGTATAGTGTGATTCTGCAGTTCTGCTGTGTATTGAAGGGGTAGAGTACAGTATAGTGTGATTCTGCAGTTCTGCTGTGTATTGAAGGGGTAGTGTACAGTATAGTGTGATTCTGCAGTTCTGCTGTGTGTTGAAGGGGTAGTGTACAGTATAGTGTGATTCTGCAGTTCTGCTGTGTATTGAAGGGGTAGTGTACAGTATAGTGTGATTCTGCAGTTCTGCTGTGTGTTGAAGGGGTAGTGTACAGTATAGTGTGATTCTGCAGTTCTGCTGTGTGTTGAAGGGGTAGTGTACAGTATAGTGTGATTCTGCAGTTCTGCTGTGTATTGAAGGGGTAGTGTACAGTATAGTGTGATTCTGCAGTTCTGCTGTGTATTGAAGGGGTAGTGTACAGTATAGTGTGATTCTGCAGTTCTGCTGTGTGTTGAAGGGGTAGTGTACAGTATAGTGTGATTCTGCAGTTCTGCTGTGTATTGAAGGGGTAGTGTGCAGTATAGTGTGATTCTGCAGATCTGCTGTGTATTGAAGGGGTAGTGTACAGTATAGTGTGATTCTGCAGCTCTGCTGTGTATTGAAGAGGGATAGTGTGCAGTATAGTCTGTGTCCTAACACTGCTCCATTACTGCAGTGAGCGTTGTGTGTTATACCATCTTATCTGGCAGCTGCAGAGCCAGCCTGACACATTTATCTCAGTGGAGCAGCGGTCTGGCCCTGTGATGAATATGAATACAGGAGTCTGGCTGTGGGTGAGCAGTACTTCACAGTACAATCATGAGAGGAGTCTACATGGGGTCTGGCTTGTTTGTGTCACGCAGCAACAACTAACAGAGCTTGTGTTCTGAAGAGGAGATTCCCAGGGAGGACCGGTCTCATTGTCTTGAGTTTCCTACCAGCTGTTTCTACGCAGAAGAGACAACTTGCTATTTCTAACATGAAGATAATTTAATAGGAATATCCACTGAGATTCAAGATCACAAGTTCATAGATGTCCTGGCCTTGTGTTTATGGGAAGGGGAATTGTTGTTCAATTTGCCTGTTCAGACACCTCTCACTAACAGTGCACTGGTTCTTTGGTTGAGTTCCGGACCAGTGCGTTTAATAAACCAGCGTTCGCAGCTGGATGTTTAGTGTAGAAGTCCCAGGATCACAGCTTATAGCTCATATCTCATAGCTGGATGTTTAGTGTAGAGCTCCCAGGATCACAGCTTATAGCTCATATCTCATAGCTGGATGTTTAGTGTAGAGCTCCCAGGGTCACAGCTTATAGCTCATATCTCATAGCTGGATGTTTAGTGTAGAAGTCCCAGGGTCACAGCTTATAGCTCATATCTCATAGCTGGATGTTTAGTGTAGAGCTCCCAGGGTCACAGCTCATAGCTCATATCTCATAGCTGGATGTTTAGTGTAGAGCTCCCAGGGTCACAGCTTATAGCTCATATCTCATAGCTGGATGTTTAGTGTACAAGTCCCAGGGTCACAGCTCATAGCTCATATCTCATAGCTGGATGTTTAGTGTAGAGCTCCCAGGGTCACAGCTTATAGCTCATATCTCATAGCTGGATGTTTAGTGTAGAAGTCCCAGGGTCACAGCTTATAGCTCATATCTCATAGCTGAGTGTTTAGTGGAGGGCTCCCAGGGTCACAGCTTATAGCTCATATCTCATAGCTGGATGTTTAGTGAAGAAGTCCCAGGGTCACAGCTTATAGCTCATATCTCATAGCTGGATGTTTAGTGTAGAGCTCCCAGGGTCACAGCTTATAGCTCATATCTCATAGCTGGATGTTTAGTGTAGAAGTCCCAGGGTCACAGCTTATAGCTCATATCTCATAGCTGAGTGTTTAGTGGAGGGCTCCCAGGGTCACAGCTTATAGCTCATATCTCATAGCTGAGTGTTTAGTGGAGGGCTCCCAGGGTCACAGCTCATAGCTCATATCTCATAGCTGGATGTTTAGTGTAGAAGTCCCAGGGTCACAGCTTATAGCTCATATCTCATAGCTGGATGTTTAGTGTAGAAGTCCCAGGGTCACAGCTTATAGCTCATATCTCATAGCTGGATGTATAGTGTAGAGCTCCCAGGTTCACAGCTTATAGCTCATATCTCATAGCTGGATGTTTAGTGTAGAAGTCCCAGGGTCACAGCTTATAGCTCATATGTCATACCTGGATGTTTAGTGTAGAGCTCCCAGGGTCACAGCTTATAGCTCATATCTCATAGCTGGATGTTTAGTGTAGAAGTCCCAGGGTCACAGCTTATAGCTCAAATCTCATAGCTGGATGTTTAGTGTAGAAGTCCCAGGGTCACAGCTTATAGCTCATATCTCATAGCTGGATGTTTAGTGTAGAAGTCCCAGGGTCACAGCTTATAGCTCATATCTCATAGCTGAGTGTTTAGTGGAGGGCTCCCAGGGTCACAGCTCATAGCTCATATCTCATAGCTGGATGTTTAGTGTAGAAGTCCCAGGGTCACAGCTTATAGCTCATATCTCATAGCTGGATGTTTAGTGTAGAAGTCCCAGGGTCACAGCTTATAGCTCATATGTCATACCTGGATGTTTAGTGTAGAGCTCCCAGGGTCACAGCTTATAGCTCAAATCTCATAGCTGGATGTTTAGTGTAGAAGTCCCAGGGTCACAGCTTATAGCTCATATCTCATAGCTGGATGTTTAGTGTAGAAGTCCCAGGGTCACAGCTTATAGCTCATATATCATAGCAGGATGTTTAGTGTAGAGCTCCCAGGGTCACAGCTTATAGCTCATATCTCATAGCTGGATGTTTAGTGTAGAAGTCCCAGGGTCACAGCTTATAGCTCATATCTCATAGCTGAGTGTTTAGTGGAGGGCTCCCAGGGTCACAGCTCATAGCTCATATCTCATAGCTGGATGTTTAGTGTAGAAGTCCCAGGGTCACAGCTTATAGCTCATATCTCATAGCTGAGTGTTTAGTGGAGGGCTCCCAGGGTCACAGCTCATAGCTCATATCTCATAGCTGGATGTTTAGTGTAGAAGTCCCAGGGTCACAGCTTATAGCTCATATCTCATAGCTGGATGTTTAGTGTAGAAGTCCCAGGGTCACAGCTTATAGCTCATATATCATAGCTGGATGTTTAGTGTAGAAGTCCCAGGGTCACAGCTTATAGCTCATATCTCATAGCTGAGTGTTTAGTGGAGGGCTCCCAGGGTCACAGCTCATAGCTCATATCTCATAGCTGGATGTTTAGTGTAGAAGTCCCAGGGTCACAGCTTATAGCTCATATCTCATAGCTGGATGTTTAGTGTAGAAGTCCCAGGGTCACAGCTTATAGCTCATATATCATAGCAGGATGTTTAGTGTAGAGCTCCCAGGGTCACAGCTTATAGCTCATATCTCATAGCTGGATGTTTAGTGTAGAAGTCCCAGGGTCACAGCTTATAGCTCATATCTCATAGCTGAGTGTTTAGTGGAGGGCTCCCAGGGTCACAGCTCATAGCTCATATCTCATAGCTGGATGTTTAGTGTAGAAGTCCCAGGGTCACAGCTTATAGCTCATATCTCATAGCTGAGTGTTTAGTGTAGAAGTCCCAGGGTCACAGCTTATAGCTCATATCTCATAGCTGGATGTTTAGTGTAGAGCTCCCAGGGTCACAGCTCATAGCTCATATCTCATAGCTGGATGTTTAGTGTAGAGCTCCCAGGGTCACAGCTCATAGCTCATATCTCATAGCTGGATGTTTAGTGTAGAAGTCCCAGGGTCACAGCTTATAGCTCATATCTCATAGCTGGATGTTTAGTGTAGAAGTCCCAGGGTCACAGCTTATAGCTCAAATCTCATAGCTGGATGTTTAGTGTAGAAGTCCCAGGGTCACAGCTTATAGCTCATATCTCATAGCTGGATGTTTAGTGTAGAAGTCCCAGGGTCACAGCTTATAGCTCATATCTCATAGCTGGATGTTTAGTGTAGAGCTCCCAGGGTCACAGCTCATAGCTCATATCTCATAGCTGGATGTTTAGTGTAGAAGTCCCAGGGTCACAGCTTATAGCTCATATCTCATAGCTGGATGTTTAGTGTAGAAGTCCCAGGGTCACAGCTTATAGCTCAAATCTCATAGCTGGATGTTTAGTGTAGAAGTCCCAGGGTCACAGCTTATAGCTCAAATCTCATAGCTGGATGTTTAGTGTAGAAGTCCCAGGGTCACAGCTTATAGCTCATATCTCATAGCTGGATGTTTAGTGTAGAAGTCCCAGGGTCACAGCTTATAGCTCATATCTCATAGCTGAGTGTTTAGTGGAGGGCTCCCAGGGTCACAGCTCATAGCTCATATCTCATAGCTGGATGTTTAGTGTAGAAGTCCCAGGGTCACAGCTTATAGCTCATATCTCATAGCTGAGTGTTTAGTGGAGGGCTCCCAGGGTCACAGCTCATAGCTCATATCTCATAGCTGGATGTTTAGTGTAGAAGTCCCAGGGTCACAGCTCATAGCTCATATCTCATAGCTGGATGTTTAGTGTAGAAGTCCCAGGGTCACAGCTCATAGCTCATATCTCATAGCTGGATGTTTAGTGTAGAAGTCCCAGGGTCACAGCTTATAGCTCAAATCTCATAGCTGGATGTTTAGTGTAGAAGTCCCAGGGTCACAGCTTATAGCTCATATCTCATAGCTGGATGTTTAGTGTAGAAGTCCCAGGGTCACAGCTTATAGCTCATATCTCATAGCAGGATGTTTAGTGTAGAGCTCCCAGGGTCACAGCTTATAGCTCATATCTCATAGCTGGATGTTTAGTGTAGAGCTCCCAGGGTCACAGCTTATAGCTCGTATCTCATAGCTGGATGTTTAGTGTAGAAGTCCCAGGGTCACAGCTTATAGCTCATATCTCATAGCTGGATGTTTAGTGTAGAAGTCCCAGGGTCACAGCTTATAGCTCATATCTCATAGCTGGATGTTTAGTGTAGAGCTCCCAGGGTCACAGCTTATAGCTCATATCTCATAGCTGTGTGCTTCTTCTTCTACTAGGGTACTGTTTGAGTAAATGCTTGTTTGTTTCTAATTGCCAGTGTTTTGTTTTTCAGATGGCAGCTCTGTTGTTGGCTCTGATCAGCCCCTCATTGCCTCTCCTGGTGAAGATGTCATCCTGCCCTGTCACATCACCCCCAGTCTCAGTGCTGTGGACCTGGACGTGAGGTGGTACAGAGAGAACTTCAATATCCCAGTTCATTTATATGAAGATCGAAGGGATCGCACAGATGTTCAGGACAGTGACTATCGGGGCCGCACTGCTCTCTCTATATTGGGGCTGCTGGGTGGAATTCTCTCTCTGACACTGAGAAACCTCCGGCACACTGATAGCGGGGTCTATTCCTGCTATGTCACTGATGGAGTCTGGTATGGGCAAGGAAAGACTGAACTGATAGTCAGAGGTCAGTGCTGAATTGCAATGTGTTTTCATCTGAAATAACACCTCCATATCCTGGAGACCTGTCTGGTGTGTCTATCTGTGTGTGTCTCACTGTCTCTATTCCCTGACAGCTCTGGGGACCCAGCCCTCAATCTCTATGGACTCTACACAAGGAGAACAGACCCGGCTGGTGTGCAGATCAGAGGGGTGGAGCCCTGAACCTGAAGTGATCTGGAGAGACAGGGATGGAAATGACTTGACATCATTGTCCAGCACAACAGTGCAGAGGGACAGTCAGGGGTTCATCAGTGTCAGCAGCTACATCAAAATCAAACAGCAGTCCAACGTGTTCTCCTGTCTGGTTAGAAGTAAAACACCCAAACCAGACTGGGAATCCAAACTCCACATATCCAGTGAGTATCACATGTTTGTGGATTGAGCCTGACTGACACTGACCATAGCTGAGGTAATTACAGTCACAATGATGGGGCAGTAAACATCTGAATCAAACACATGAACTAGTGACCAGTCAATATCTGAATCAAACTCATGAATCAGTGGGCCAGTCAATATCTGACTCCAATGGGCAGTCCTCCATTGTGACTCTCTTGGGTTTAGGCAGGAGTGGGTGTGCTCCAGTGTGTTGAGCTGCTGTGTTGTTTTCCAGGGGATTTTTTCCCAGGAGTCTCTGGGTGGATGGTGGCTTTCTTCTTGACTTTAGCTCTCAGTATTGGAGCCATTCCTCTGCTGGTGATCCAATGGAGAAGAATGGATGGTATGAACTTTATCATTATCATGAGGCATTTCATATAGCTCTGTGCATTTTAAACATGTCAAACAGATTTACAATAATGTGGACTGTTCTGTTTTTCTTCTAGCCATGGAGAGAAAGCTTGAGCCTATGGGTAAGTAAAGCACTTAATGAAGAGATGCTGAAAACCCATTCCAGGTTTCTGCAGCAGTATCTGAAACTACCACACCCATAAATAAAGACATCCCTGGACCGGAAATCCAGCTCATTACAAATCATTATAAATATATGTTCTGCAAGTTTAACAACACGTGCATTGTCTCTCTGTATTAAAATGACTCTTCCTCTGGTTTTAAAGACCATGTTTGTGAATTGCTCAGAACCTCCTGGCAATGCCTCTCCTTCAGTCCACATTCACACACTGATAGCTGTCTTATTTATTCTGTTCTTTGATCTCTGTGCTGCTGATTCAGTTTGAGCCGCACGTGTTGTTATTGTGTTGGTGGTACATTGCATTTTTTATACATTGCAATTATCCGTTTATTGTTTTCCAGGATGCACTTTAAATGAGCCCCCGTAAATCTCCTGGTTAAAGAAAAAGCAACAGCTCCAATTCGGTTGGCTCCCGCTTCTGTCTCTTCAGCGGTGCCAACCCCATCTCTCTCTCTCCCATCTCTCCAAATGCTCCTTCTGAGCAGCGGCATTCCTGTTGATCTGCGCAATGTAGTCTTCAAAATCCATTCTTGGGTCTCTAGGGGCGCCCACCACTCTGCCACCAAATGTAAATGAAACGCTGCCACACGGGTTCGTGCAGCTTTAAAAATACGACCCAGTACACACAGGAATGGATTTTCTCGCGCTGACGCACTATATTTTTAATAAACACAAAAATAAAACAAACACAAAACAAAACTTAACTCCGTTTTGGAGCGCTAACTAAAAAGGTTATTCCCTGACTAACTCGCAGGACGGCTAAGCCTTTTACCTGTCAACACACACACAAAAACTACACGGGCTTAACACAGCACTTACTTCTTTCTTCTCAGCTCTGCTCGGAAGCAGAGCACCTCACTTCTGCCTCCTTCTACTCAGCAGCCCCCAATAATCTGATTGTCTATCCTTTATACTCTGCACCTGGTCCCCATTCCCAATTACCGCCCAGGTGCAGGGGAAAATTAAACAATAAAACAGTTAAATTAAACAGTTAAATTAAACAGACAAACATGCCTACACAGGGACGCTTTAACCCCCTCCCTGCTGTGTTACAATATATATATACAGTGCCTTGCATAAGTATTCACCCCCCTTGGACTTTTCCACATTTTGTAGTGTTACAACCTGGAATTAAAATGGATTTAATTAGGATTTTTTGTCACTGATCTACACAAAATAGTCCATAATGTCGAAGTGGGGAAAAAAATCTACATATTTTTCAAAATTATTTACAAATAAAAAACTGAAAAGTCTTGATTGCATAAGTATTCACCCCCTTTGCTTGTGACACCCCTAAATAAGCTCTGGTGCAACCAATTGCCTTCAGAAGTCACATAATTAGTTGAATGGAGTCCACCTGTGTGCAATTCAAGTGTCACATGATCTCAGATTAAATACACCTGTTTCTGGAAGGCCCCAGAGTTTGTTAGAGAGCATATCTAAACAAACAGCATCATGAAGAACAAGGAGCTATCAAAACAAGTCCGGGATAAAGTTCTGGAGAAGCACCAATCAGGGTTGGGTTATAAAAAAATATCCCAAACTTTAAACATCCCCCGGAGCACCGTTAAATCCATTATTAAAAAATGGAAAGAATATGGCACAACCACGACTCTGCCTAGAGAAGGCCGTCCACCAAAACTCATTGACCAGGTAAGGAGGGCATTAGTCAGAGAAGCAACCAAGAGGCTGGGCTTTATGGAAGAGTGGCGAGAAGAAAGCCATTGCTGAAAAAAACCCATATTAAATCCTGTTTGGATTTTGCCAAAAGGCATGTGGGAGACACAGCAAACATGTGGAAAAGGGTTCTCTGGTCTGATGAGACCAAAATTGAACTTTTTGGCCTTAGCGCAGAACGCTATTTGTGGCGCAAAGCCAACACTGCTCATCACCCTGAGAACACCATCTCCACGGTGAAGCATGGTGGTGGCAGCATCATGTTATGGGGATGCTTTTCATCGGCAGGGACTGGGAAACTGGTCAGGATTGAGGGCAAGATGGATGGGAAATTCTAGAGGAAAAGGGAAATTCTAGAGGAAAACCTGTTTCAGTCTGCAAGAGACTTGGGACTGGGGCAGAGGTTCACCTTCCATCAGGACAATGACCCTAAACACACAGCCAAAGCTACACTGGAGTGGTTTAAAAACAAGAACCTGAATGTCGTAGAATGGCCCAGTCAAAGCCCAGACCTCAATCCGATTGAGAATCTGTGGCAAGACTTGAAAATTGCTGTTCACCAACAGTCCCCATCCCACTTGACAGAGCTTGAGTACTTTTGCCAAGAAGAATGGGCAAAAATTGTAGGATCCAAATGTGCAAAGCTGGTAGAGACTTACCCAAAAAGACTCACAGCTGTAATTGTTGCCAAAGGTGCTTCTACCAAGTATTGACTCAGGGGGGTGAATACTTATGCAACCAACAAATATCATTTTTTTTGTTTAATTAAGTTTTGTGTCACAATAAAAAATATTTTGCACCTTCAAAGTGTTAAGAATGTTGTGTACATCAAATGGTAAAAATCCCAAATAAATCAATTTTAATTCCAGGTTGCAACACTACAAAATGTGGAAAAGTCCAAGGGGGGTGAATACTTATGCAAGGCACTGTATATATATATATATATATATATATATATATATATATATATATATATATATATACTTTGTTTGACAGCACGGTTTAACAATATAAATCTTTCTTTATGGATGTATGTTGAAAATTGTAGCAATTTTAGTTTTAGTTTCTATGTTTCATAAACTTCATCTTCATTTAAAATCATTTTCACATGGGACATCCTGTTCATTTAACTAGTTGTGTTTTTTATACTGCAATTGAATCTGTACTGGAGCTGAAATAACCACACACTGTTCTGTCTGATTCATTTGAATCTGCACTGGAGCTGAAATAACCACACACTGTTCTGTCTGATTCATTTGAATCTGTACTGGAGCTGAAATAACCACACACTGTTCTGTCTGATTCATTTGAATCTGTACTGGAGCTGAAATAACCACACATTGTTCTGTCTGATTCATTTGAATCTGTACTGGAGCTGAAATAACCACACACTGTTCTGTGTGATTCATTATAATCTGTACTGGAGCTGAAATAACCACACACTGTTCTGTCTGATTCATTTTAATATGTACTGGAGCTGAAATAAACACACACTGTTCTGTCTGATTCATTTGAATCTGTGCTGGAGCTGAAATAACCACACACTGTTCTGTCTGATTCATTTGAATCTGTACTGGAGCTGAAATAACCACACACTGTTCTGTCTGATTCATTTGAATCTGCACTGGAGCTGAAATAACCACACACTGTTCTGTCTGATTCATTTGAATCTGTACTGGAGCTGAAATAACCACACACTGTTCTGTCTTATTCATTTTTTTAGCTGCTGAGTACCTTCGTAAGGAACTTGGTAAGAATTGTTTGTATAACTTTATTTTCAGAATTACCAGAAAACTTTCTATCCTCCTATCTGTCTTTGTTTTGTCAGCATGAGGAATCTGGGGGTGGGGTATGTTATTTTGCTATGCTGATTGTACTCTAGTGTGGAGTTCACTTGCCTGTGTGTTTATGCTACACATGATAACATTGTATCCAGCGCCTCAGTGGTTATGAGCAGAGCAGAGCAGTGTGTTCATAGCCAGGTAACCCCACTGTAGGGCCCCAATTCTGAAGCAATGTGCAAACTGGAGAGCGTCTGCGCTGCGTGCTGCCATGTCCCCCATGCTGTGATTCTGAACAGAGCACAGGCTGGACTCTGATTTGGTTACCACTGTCCAGTCCATGGACAGGGTTAACAAATCAGGAGAGACTGACCTCCCCTTTAAATCAAGAGAGACTGTCCTCACCTTTAAATCAAGAGAGACTGACCTCCCCTTTAAATCAAGAGAGGCTGACCTCCCCTTTAAATCAAGAGAGACTGACCTCCTCTGTAATGTGGAAAACAAGCGTTTCTTGGGATTATCAATAATATCACAATAAGATTTTTTTATTTCCATTATAGTAAACATCCCCATAGCTGTACAATATGGACCATTTCTTGGACCTGCTCAAGGATATCTCATGTCAGTCACAGTTAGACTAGCTGCTTATACACAGTGTGATCTATTATTCAGTGTTATTCAATAGATGATTTTAGACCTCCATGTTCAGAATGTAACCCAGCTCTCTTCTTTCACAGAGTATGTGAAGCGAGAGGTCCTTAAATCAGGTATGTAGAGTGTGTGGAAATCCACAGCCTGACTCACCCCAGCACAGCCCTGCCGGTTAGTGTGTGCTACACATCTTCTGAACTGTAGAAAGTACAGGAGGAGTGATTGTAAAATAATGCTCTCTTTATTTCTGTGTTCTAGAATGGAAGTGGATCCTCAGCTCAGCAGGTATGTGTCTCATCAATGTGTGTGTATATATATATATGTGTGTGTGTGTGTGTTCATACGCCCCTCTCTCCTCTCCCTCTTCCTCCCCTGCCCTATCTCTGCTTCTCTCTCTCCCCCTGCAGTTTCCTTCTCTTTTCTCCTCTCCTATTATCACTGCTGACATGCATAATAATATTCGTGTTTTATGTTACACCACTTATCCGATTGTGATGGAACTTGGTACAAGCATTCTTTAACACAAATCATCAGTATCAGAATCTGGAGCCTGTCTGTCTGCATGTAGATACACTCCTCCCTCCCCCTTCCTTCTTCCTCCCTTTCATTCTCTCCATTCCCCTCCTCTTCATCTCTCTCTTCTCTTCCCTCCCTGTCTCTTTCCCCTTCTCGCCCTCTTCCCCCTCCTTCCACCTGCCCCTCCCCTCTGATTGTATTGTCAGTGAGGATGCATATCCCAGGTGACATGCACAGTATACACTACAGGTCCGCTCTCCCCCTGCCCCTCCCCTCTGATTGTATTGTCAGTGAGGATGCATATCCCAGGTGACATGCACAGTATACACTACAGGTCCACTCTCCCCCTGCCCCTCCCCTCTGATTGTATTGTCAGTGAGGATGCATATCCCAGGTGACATGCACAGTATACACTACAGGTCCACTCTCCCCCTGCTCCTCTCCTCTGATTGTATTGTCAGTGAGGATGCATATCCCAGGTGACATGCACAGTATACACTACAGGTCCACTCTCCCCCTGCCCCTCTCCTCTGATTGTATTGTCAGTGGGGATGCATATCCCAGGTGACATGCACAGTATACACTACAGGTCCACTCTCCCCCTGCCCCTCTCCTCTGATTGTATTGTCAGTGAGGATGCATATCCCAGGTGACATGCACAGTATACACTACAGGTCCACTCTCCCCCTGCCCCTCCCCTCTGATTGTATTGTCAGTGAGGATGCATATCCCAGGTGACATGCACAGTATACACTACAGGTCCACTCTCTCCGTGCCCCTCCCCTCTGATTGTATTGTCAGTGAGGATGCATATCCCAGGTGACATGCACAGTATACACTACAGGTCCACTCTCCCCTGCCCCTCCCCTCTGATTGTATTGTCAGTGAGGTTGCATATCCCAGGTGACATGCACAGTATACACTACAGGTCCACTCTCCCCCTGCCCCTCTCCTCTGATTGTATTGTCAGTGAGGATGCATATCCCAGGTGACATGCACAGTATACACTACAGGTCCACTCTCCCCCTGCCCCTCCCCTCTGATTGTATTGTCAGTGAGGATGCATATCCCAGGAGACATGCACAGTATACACTACAGGTCCACTCTCCCCCTGCCCCTCCCCTCTGATTGTATTGTCAGTGAGGATGCATATCCCAGGAGACATGCACAGTATACACTACAGGTCCACTCTCCTCCTGCCCCTCCCCTCTGATTGTATTGTCAGTGAGGATGCATATCCCAGGAGACATGCACAGTATACACTACAGGTCCTGTGTGTTACACTGTAAGAGTCCGATTGTGATGAAACTTGGTAAGGAATTATTTAACACAAACTAGTCAGAATCTAGAGCCTGTCTGTCCCTCCCTCTCCTCTTCCTTTTCCCTCTCTTCTCAAACTCTTTCTCTCCATTCCCCTCTCTACTTAAATCTCTCCTGCCTATCCACTCCCTCTATCTTTCATTAATTTAAATATTCAATACTTTAAAGATCCTAGTGTAGTTCATTAGTAATAGTTTGAGAATCAAGTCCTCCTGTTTCTACAGGGAAACAAGAGTTCAAATTAAACTGCAATTTGTCGTTCTCCTCAATGGGGCTGCATAACCCAGGAGATGGGTCTATACTAGAGGTGCCTCTGAGCTGCACTTCACATAGAGACAGGTCTATACTAGAGGTGCCTCTGAGCTGCACTTCACATAGAGACAGGTCTATACTAGAGGTGCCTCTGAGCTGCACTTCACATAGAGACAGGTCTATACTAGAGGTGCCTCTGAGCTGCACTTCACATAGAGACAGGTCTATACTAGAGGTGCTTCTGAGCTGCACTTCACATAGAGACAGGTCTATACTAGAGGTGCCTCTGAGCTGCACTTCACATAGAGACAGGTCTATACTAGAGGTGCCTCTGAGCTGCACTTCACATAGAGACAGGTCTATACTAGAGGTGCCTCTGAGCTGCACTTCACATAGAGACAGGTCTATACTAGAGGTGTCTCTGAGCTGCTAGAGGTGCCTCTGAGCTGCACTTCACATAGAGACAGGTCTATACTAGAGGTGTCTCTGAGCTACATTTCACATATAGATACAGGTCTATACTAGAGGTGTCTCTGAGCTGCACTTCACATATAGAGACAGGTTCATACTAGAGGTGTCTCTGAGCTGCACTTCACATATAGAGACAGGTCTACACGAGGTGTCTCTGAGCTGCACTTCACATATAGAGACAGGTTCATACTAGAGGTGTCTCTGAGCTGCACTTCACATATAGATACAGGTCTATACTAGAGGTGTCTCTGAGCTGCACTTCACATATAGATACAGGTCTATACTAGAGGTGCCTCTGAGCTGCACTTCACATATAGAGACAGGTCTATACTAGAGGTGTCTCTGAGCTGCACTTCACATATAGATACAGGTCTATACTAGAGGTGCCTCTGAGCTGCACTTCACATATAGAGACAGGTCTGTACTAGAGGTGTCTCTGAGCTGCACTTCACATATAGATACAGGTCTATACTAGAGGTGCCTCTGAGCTGCACTTCACATATAGAGAGAGAGTATTCAAATCTGAAGCCTGTGTGTCTGTACATGTGCCACCCCCTTCTCTTCTCTCTTTATCACCTCTATATCTCTCCATCTCTTCCCCTCACTCTTCCTCCCTTCTCTCTCTCCTTTTCATCCATGTTCCCCTGCACCTCCCTCTTTTTCCCTCACTCTCTGATTATAATGAACTTTGTTATAGAATCTGGAGCCTGTCTGGCCCTCCCTGCCTTCCCTCTGTTCTCCTCTCCTCTCCCCTCTCTCTCTCTCCTATACTCTTCTTTCTTCTGCCTCCCGTTCTCCACTGTCCCATCTTTCTCTCTTCCTCTCTCTCAGGCGACAGGTAAATACTCCCTGTGGGAGGGTGTGGGAATTCACTAGACACAAGACAGAACTGTAGTTGAAAACGCCACTTGGCACAGATTTATTTATGCCATCCCTATCCCTCTCTCATAGCCTACCCCCCATCTCTATCCCTCTCTCATAGCCTCCCCCTGTCCATCTCTATCCCTCTGTCCCCTTCATAGCCCACTCCCCATCTTTATCCCTCTCTCATAGCCACCCCCTGCCTATCTCTATCCCTCTGCCCCCCTCATAGCCCCCCTCACCATCTCTTTCCCCTCTCATATCCTCCCCCTCCCAATCTCTACCCCTCCTCTCCCCCTCAACTCCTCCTCCCCTATTCCCCAATAGCAGCTATTCTGTCCAGATCATGTTGCTCTCTAGCTCTCTTCTTCTTCTTCTTCTTCTTCTTCTTCTTCTTCTTCTTCTTTCCTATTTCTGTGACTCTGGACCCTGATACAACACAGCTCCGACTCTCACTCCTCTCTCCCTCTCTGCTACACAGTTGATGTGACTCTGGACCCTGATACAGCACAGCCCGAGCTCACCCTGTCTGCGGATGGGAAACGAGTGAGACGGGGAGAGACATGGCAGGATCTCCCTCATAAACCAGAGAGATTTGATTACTGGTCCTGTGTGCTTGGCAGGGAGGGCTTCACCTCGGGGAGATGCTACTGGCAGGTGCAGGTGGAGGGGAATAAATGGTGGCGATTAGGAGTCAGCAGAGAGTCTGCCCCGAGGAAGGGGGAGTTCAGCACAACCCCCCAGCAGGGTTACTGGGCTGTGTGGTGGGGGAGTGGAGATAGAGATGAGTTCAGTGCTCTCACTGACACCCGGACCCCTCTCCCCATGAGCCTGAAGCCCCAGAAGATGGGGGTGTATCTGGATTATGAAGAAGGACGGCTCTCCTTTTACAATGTGGAGACCAGATCTCACATCTACACTTTCACTGACATGGAGTTCAATCCCAATGAGAAACTCTATCCACTCTTTTATACTTACAGTGAAACAGACCTTGTGCTGGAAGTCCCCTGACCCTGACCCTGTCAGCGCTGCAGATTAAACACACATTGCTGTCTGAACCAGGAAACTATTCAAACAGCTCAGACAATCTCCTCTTCACTTTCACTGACACTCTCTCTGCACTCTTCTGGGCTGATGATAAAAAATCCCCTCTCTTCCACCCTCTTAATCTGAGCCCCTCCTCTATTTCTCTACACCCCTATACTACTCCTGCCCTGTTTCTGTCCTTCTTTCTCCTCCACCTCTCTCCATCTCAAGATCACTCTCCTTCTCTTCTGCTCTCCTCTCCCCTCTCTCCTCTCCCTCTCACAACCATGGCCTCTACTGTCACTCTCTTCCTCCCTGCCCTCTCTACTCCCCCTCTCCCCTCTGTACTGTCTCTTCCCCTGCCCTCTCTACTCTCCCCTCTTCTTTAATATGGTCATTTAGCCAGGGAATCTAGCAGACCTGGGAACCGACCATAAGAGTATTTAAAGACTTAAACATATGTTAAATGGCACCAGCACCTTTGAATTGTAACAAGAAATTGATTTAGAGAGTTGAACTAGTGTGGTATTGTGGCAATGTGCCCCTGTGGCAATGTGCCCCGTCCCTGTGTGCATATTATGTGTTGTATGTTGCGTGTGTTAATGTTGGTGTATAGAGATTGGTACACAGGATATAAACGGGTCTGTGTTTCACGTGTATTTAAAAAGTGTAGATTTGTATTTAGGCACGAGGAGAGCACAAATCACTTCACGTGCTGGTTAAATGTAATATGTGAGCACGGGGTTGCACAGAATGAATTCACGTGCTGGGATTCAAGTGAATAATTAATTAGTAATTGAATCCCAGCACAACAGTATATATAGAGACACGTAGCACTCAGTCGGGGTTTAGGTGTTCAGTGAGTGGAGAACGGGATTGGAGACGGAGGTAATAATAATAAGAAAAATAATAATAATAGTTAAACGTGTCTGCTCACCGTGTTTTGTTCGTCTGTCTGTGCACTGTTTAGTTCGTTTTGTTTGTCTTTTTATTTTGGCGCAAGTGCCGTGTCCTGTGTTTTTGTTTCAAACCTTTTATTTTCTGTTCTGTTTATTAAATGCTGAGCGAAACCATTCGCTCAGCTCCATCAAACCACACGTCTCTGTTTGTTTATTTCCTGGCTCTGGTCTGACGCCACCCACTCCGGCCATCTTTGTGACAGCCCCACACCTGTGTGCATTTGTGTGTTATATGTTGCATGTAGTGTGTAAATGTTGGTGTATTGTAGTTGGTACACGGGATATAATGTGGGTAATGAGCACGAGTATTTAAAATGTATAATTTGTCACTAAATCTGAGGGTTCCGTTTTCTTTACGTACTCTTTATTTTGCTCAGCATACACTCTTATCTCAGGGAAGACGTTAGGAGGACGGAGATGGTACTACTCCTTGTGGGGTATTTTTATTACACTCTTGACCTGCAATATATCCAGATGACTAATATAGCACCCAAGAAATTGACAGACTCATGTATTTAAAGTTTTTTTTACGAATCGGAGTATGATTAGTACTCGTTCGGTTTATTAACGGTTAAATATTGGATTGAGTAGCTACAGGCTACTTCATATCCCCAGCTGACAGACACACTGGGCAGACCAGTGTCTTAACAGATAACAACGTTAACACTTTAATACATGTATACATGTGTGTGTGTGTATATATATATATATATATATTGTAGAAAGAGCGGCGTCGCCTTTAAGAAATGGCGACGCCATTTGAAAAACTATACAACCCAGGAACCTTAGCTTAATAAGGAAGGCGGGGTTTCTGGGTATAAAGGGAAGTGGAGCGGTACAGAAAGGGGTGATCGGGGGAAGCACCGCCGTGTGTACTGCTGAAGAGGGCTCTGAGAATTGAAACTGTATTACGAGTTAGTGGAAGGTAAAGTGAACGTTTCGTTTTGAGTAAAGCGGTATTTTTGTTTTACTGTGGCGTTTATCCTCTTTGTGAGGTAGTCTTTTGTTTTGTTAAAGTTTAATTTGTTTTTATGAAATACCGGTCAAGAGACGCTGTTTACCGGTGACGGATTTAAAACAATTCCGCAGTTTCCATGACGGTTGGGAACCGTCACAGCTGTCGTTTGTTTATGGGTGTTTGCTTGTCTCGGGACACAGAGGGAAGCGCGCAAGAAGACGCAGCACAATTAGCGAACTTTAATAATAACAACGGAGGCAACAGCCTGGAGCTTTGGGACGTGGCTTGTATGGTACAGACAGGAACTGCAGTTTGCACAGGTGGGATACACAAACAAGGATATTGTGTTTGAACTCTGGGACACCCCGTGTTTCTGTGAAGCACTGAGACATTGGTTGCAGGGGTTCACCCCCACAACCAGGATACAATTTCCATTTGCATTCTTGTGGATTATTACCAGTCTTACAGCGATACCCAGCTGTGGGTGTCCACGTTGTTCTTTCCAGTCACCTGTGTTTAAGGATACTCCAACAGGGGGAGGAGGATCTCTCTGTTCTTGTCTGTGTTTTAGCCAGTTCCAGCAGAGGGAGTCTGCGTTGTCCTGACCTGGGCTACAGAGACATTCCGGCAGTGGGCGTTCCTTCTTCTTACCTGTGTTGCAGCCTGACTCCAGCAGAGGGAGGCTGCGTGATTGTTACTGTGGGGCCGAGACTCCAGCAGAGGGCACCGGGTCCACACTTACCTGTGTAGCCGGAACATTCCACAGGGAAAGGACTTGCAAAGACCTCGGCCAGCTGGATTCGGTACTTCTGAATCAGTTAGTGAGGGACGAAGAAGTGAGCTAGTTACTGACCCGTACAGGGCTTTACTCAACCCAGAAAAAGTGATAATTGGTGTAAATATTGTAAATAAAGAATTACTTACCTGAACCTTCATTGTGTCTGTGCCAGTCGTTGGAAGAAAAGGAGAGTCACGTACGGGAGTACTCTCCTGATTTGTTACATTTGGTGTCAGAAGTAGGATTCTGACGACCGGAAAAATACTCCAGTCGGACCCACGAACAGCAACAAAATGGAAAACACCGACGCACTGATGCGAGCACTACTGCATGCTACGGCAGTACAACAGGACAACACTACGAAGATGCAAGAACTACAACAGACGGCTATCCAGGCCCAGCAGGAGACCAACCGGCTGCAAGCACAACAGCTGGAGGTAACACGGCAGGAAATAGCCATGATAAAAGGGCGCTTGGACCAGTCTTCGCCAACACCTTTTGTGTCTACCATTTGACCCTCCCATGTCTTACAGAAGATGACGCGGGAGGATGATGTGGAAGCGTTTTTGTTGGCGTTTGAACGTACGGCCACCCGGGAGGGATGGCCAATTGAGAAATGGGCTGGAATTCTGGCCCCGTTTTTAGTAGGTGAAGCCCAGAAGGCATATCATGATCTGAGCCCACAGGAAGCTGAGAGTTACCCCCACTTAAAGGCCGAAATCCTGGCACGGGAAGGGGTGACCTCCGCTGTACGGGCACAGAAATATCATGCCTGGGGATATGCACCCGGGGTTCCACCCCGGTCGCAGATGTTCGACCTGATCCATTTGGCCACTAGGTGGCTCAGACCGGAGGTAAATAATGCCGAGAAAGTTATAGAGGTTCTAGTGATGGATCGGTATTTACGGTCTTTACCGGCCCCACTAAGGAAGTGGGTCGGACAAGGAGACCCCAGTACCATAAATGAATTCGTCGACCTAGTGGAGCGGCAGTTAGCCGCGGAGGAGCTTTCTCGTCAGCCCCAGATCCCCGCAACAAGGAGCCCGAAACCACCAGCTTGGGCATTCAAATCGGGTAAGCAACCGGCGATGCCGGAAAGGGGTGAAGAGCGGCCAGAGGTCGTGAAGGGACTGGGGACAATTGGGAGGTTGAGGCCCGAGACACCAGGGTATGGCTATCTCAAGTGTTTTAAGTGTAATCAGATGGGCCACATTGCCAAGTATTGTAAAAGTGAGGAAAAGATGGAGTGCAATGTGGTCAAGTATAGTGAAGCAGAAAACCACTTTTGTGGAAATATTATTGTTCCACGTCACCCGGTGGGGACGTACCCTTATCTAGTGTGGGTCACACTTAATGGGAAAAAGGCGGAGGCTCTCGCCGATTCAGGTAGCGCAATTACTTTAGTCACGCTTGATTTGTTATCAGACCACGTGCTAGATTATGATTTTAAAACAGGGGTTACTTGTATTCATGGGGATGTTAAACACTACCCAACTGCTGTAGTCTCCATTGGAATAGGGACCCAGGTTGTAGACTTAAGGGTTGGAGTAGTTCCCCACCTTCCCCACCAAGTAATCCTTGGCAGAAACGTACCAGGGTTTGATACCTTGGTGAAATTCAATAAGCCGAAGGTAACTACTGAGGACGGAAGTATGCCTCCTGAGAGCCCCCATGACATTTTCCCATTTATGGACCCAGATTTATTTGTTGAGAGTTATTGTGTGAAAGAAAGGAAGTCCCGCCGACAACGGCGACAAGAACGAGATTTAAAAACACAAAGCCTGATGGGGTTATCGACCAAACGCAATAGCAAGGGGGTATACACTCAGTGCAGCGAGACGGACATTTTAGCAGAAACAGGGGAAGTGGTAATGGGAAGTTCCAGGGAGGGGCCCTGGGAAGAGTGTCTTCAACTTCCCAGTGAAGACTTTGCTAGAGAACAGGAGCAGGACCCTACACTGGTGAATCTTCGGGAGAGGGTGGTATCCGTAAACGGTACTAGGGTAGAGAATGTTGTAATAAACCCACTTGAACACTTTATCAAAAAAAATGATCTACTGTATCGCTGCACCCTAATTAATCAAGAGCCTATAGAGCAGTTGTTGGTTCCACCTGCTTTTCAACCTCAGGTGTTGTATTTGGCCCATTCACACTTGTTTGGGGGGCATCTGGGGTCTGAAAAGACGTTGCAACGGATATTAAGGAGGTTCTATTGGTTGGGTGTTAGAAAGGCAGTGGACCGATATTGTAGGTCATGTCCAGAGTGTCAGCTGGCCAGCCCTAATCCAGGGTTACGAGCACCCTTGCAACCTCTACCTATTATCGAGGTGCCGTTTGAAAGGATAGCAATGGATTTGGTGGGGCCCTTAAATAAGTCAGCTCGAGGGCATGAATACATCTTGGTCATTTTAGACTATGCAACCAGGTATCCTGAAGCCATTCCGCTACGGAATACGGCGTCTAAAACAATTACAAAGGAATTAATACACTTGTTCTCTCGAGTAGGTATACCGAAAGAAGTTTTGACGGACCAAGGCACCCCTTTTGTGAGTCAGTTGATGAAGGATTTCTGTACTACCTTGAAGGTTACCCCCATTAGAACGTCGGTATACCATCCTCAAACGGATGGGCTTGTGGAGAGGTTTAACAAGACCCTGAAATCAATGCTAAAGAAAGTAGCTTCCAAGGACGGGAGGGACTGGGACCTCCTGTTACCTTATTTAATGTTTGCGGTTAGAGAGGTACCACAGTCCTCGACTGGGTTCTCACCATTTGAACTATTGTATGGGAGACAGCCAAGGGGAATCTTGGATTTAGCAAAGGAAACATGGGAAGCCCAAAGGTCCACAGGACGTAATGTGGTCGATTATATTTTACAGGTTCGTGAACGAATTGCAAAAATAACCCCCATAGTAAAAGCTCATATGGAGGAAGCGCAGGCACGCCAAGCAGGACAGTATAACAGAAGGGCGGTGCACCGTAAGTTTAGCCCAGGGGATAGGGTTATGGTGTTGGTGCCAACCCCGGAAAGTAAATTGTTTACTAAATGGCAGGGTCCATATGAGATAATAGCCCCAGTAGGAGAAGTTAATTATAAAGTAAGACAACCGGATAAGCGAAAGAAAGAACAAGTGTACCATATCAATCTCCTCAAACCATGGGTAGAACGGGAGGAGCTGGTAGCGTTAGTGGCTTTGGGGAAAGACAGCGGGAATAGACTGGAAGGTAGGTCAGTCAACATAGGACCCTTGCTTACACCCCAACAAATCCAGGAAGTGCAACAGTGCGTAGAGGCTAATAAGGATGTGTTCTCCCCAGTACCAGGACGGACGACAGTTCTCCAACATGAGGTCCACACACCTCCCGGGGTGTGTGTCCGGGTGAGGTCCTATAGGATCCCGGAGGCCCAACGGGACGAAGTCGTCCGAGAGGTCGAAGCGATGAGACGGATGGACGTGATCGAGGAGTCCTCGAGTCCGTGGAACAGCCCAATTGTGATGGTCGCCAAACCCAACGGAACTTGGCGTTTCTGTAATGATTTTCGTCAGCTCAACCAGGTATCGAAATTTGATTCTTATCCTATGCCTAGGGTGGATGAGCTAATTGAAAGACTGGGTACGGCGAAATACTTAACCACTTTAGACCTCACAAAGGGGTATTGGCAAATTCCCCTAAGCCCTAAGTCGAGGGAAAAGACAGCTTTTGCCACACCCCTGGGTTTGTTCCAGTACAAAGTAATGCCGTTTGGATTGCATGGCGCACCCGCCACCTTCCAACGGCTTATGGATATTATATTAAGACCTCATGCGCAGTATGCCTCGGCTTACATTGATGACATAGTGATATTCACAGAGTCATGGGAGACACATCTAGAGAAAGTCAATGCGGTGTTACAGTCCCTAAGAGAAGCGTCGCTGACTGCAAACCCAGAGAAATGTTTTGTGGGTTTGCAGGAAGCTCAATACTTAGGGTTTGTAGTAGGGGGCGGTAAAGTCAAGCCCCAGATGAGTAAAATAGAGGCCATCACTA
Organism: Acipenser ruthenus; assembly: GCF_902713425.1. Classification (NCBI taxonomy): domain Eukaryota; kingdom Metazoa; phylum Chordata; class Actinopteri; order Acipenseriformes; family Acipenseridae; genus Acipenser; species Acipenser ruthenus. The sequence goes on along the minus strand of NC_081239.1, from coordinate 5,062,785 downwards.
AGTGGCCTATTCCAAAGGATAAGAAACAAGTTAGAGCCTTCTTAGGTTTAGCCGGCTACTATCGGCGATTTGTGCCGGAGTTCTCTTCTATTGCTTCACCCCTTACTGATTTAATAAAAAAACCAGCCCCGGTTCGTGTTAAGTGGAGCCCCGAGACAGATAAAGCCTTTAGGGCTATTAAGGAAATACTGTGTAACAGTCCAGTGTTAAAAGTACCCGATTTTTCCCAGCCCTTTGTATTACAAACGGACGCATCCGAGGTAGGCTTAGGGGCGGTGTTGTCAC